>NW_015168687.1:396515-481927 GCF_001447785.1 Gekko japonicus
CGTCCCCCCCCCCCCCCCCCGGATTATCTCGCTTGTGTGACCAGGACCTGAGTTCCTCAGGATACAAATGTGAGGAATTAATGACTTCTGAACTTTACCACTCTTAGGAAAAAGACAGATATTAATATAAAAAGAGGGCTCGAAGTATGTTTTTTCCCCATAGTTGAATGGACAAACCGACACACCAGCAAAGTGAATGACAGCTCAAGTTGTCAGTTGCTCTAATGCTTGCTTGATACCACTTCTTGCTCTGGTTGGGGGGGGAAAAACAAGGTACTTTGAAGCTTTGCATCCCACATATGCACCCAGCCTGGGCACATTCAGTTATCCTACATTTCCCACACAGCTGCTCAAGTATAGGACGACCTTATTCCTGGCCAAAATGTTAATGTTCATTTCTCATACGTATGAAGCAGCTAGCTTAGGATCATCTTGTTTAAATCCGTTAGTAGCCTTGCTCGGGTCTTGCAAATGGAGGGTTATGACTTATATGCGAACTGAAAGCTGCACTTCTTGAAACTGCTTGGAGCCGGTTTCCCACCCCGAGAAGCACTCGGTTGTGCTTTAAGAACCAATGGCAAAGGAATCCACAAGGGACAGCCACTCCTCCAAACTTACGGGGGTCTACCCTGAGTGCTCACTTCACACATATTCTTCTCCCTTCTAAATGAAGGGAGTGATGTGTGAACACACAGTTAGGACTGCTCGTTCTTGTCTTAGCGGACCATGAATAAAGACCTATTATTTGGGAGTAGGTGGTGGGTTCCCGGACAATGAAAACAACACAGGGTGGACAAATCTGTTGCACAACACCAAAGTGGCCAGTCCCCGAGCACTATTGTTTGCTGACCACTCATCGCTCAGTTCAGTTAGTAAGAGGGGCATTGTTTCCCTAATTTGCTTTCTCCACATTTCATTTTACAGAGCTTGACCTAGGAGTCAAATTAATGCACCGGGGGGGGGGGGGGGCGCGGCACCCATTTCCTGTCTGAACAGCCACTCCTCTCACCCTTCTAGGCTGACCTGCAGAAAGAAAAACTGTTGACTTCCGTGGAACTAGGTCGAGATGGGTAGCAGCCGTGTTAGTCTGTCTGTAGCAGCAGAAGACAGCAAGAGTCCAGGAGCGCCTTAAAGACTAACACGATTCGTGGCAGGGCTGGAGCTTTCCTGAGTCACTGCTCACTTATTTTCAGGGACTTAAAATTATGGAGGATTGGGGGGGCTGGGGGGGCACGTGTCCCGTGCCACTTGCAGGTTCAGGGCCCTCGGCAGACCAGGCAGGGGTCCCTCCTCCTCCCATATGGTGCACATGACAAATAAAGTGTCCACTCTGACTCAGGACTCCATCTTTATTACCGCACAGCAGCACCCTCAGTCCAGGCTCTTGGAGGAAGCGACTTCAGTCCCCATGCTCAACAGTCTCCTTCCCCCTCGGCCTCTGGCTGGTGACCACCCCTGACTCCATCCTGCCACAGGCCCCTCCCAGTAGTTGGACCCACCCCCTTGTTCCAGCCTCCTCCCACCTAGCCCAGCATCTGCATAACCTGAGTGGCAGCTGCTAGCCGTGCTCTCCCCACATCATTGGTCCTTGACCAAACCCACACCCACTGGCCAGTCAGTGGCCTCCGTCCTCTCCATGCCTAGAAGAACAGATTGAATTTGTACCCCGCCCTTCACTGCCCGAAGGAGTCTCAGAGCGGCTTACAATCTCCTTTCCCTTCCCCTCCCCGGAACAGCCACCCTGTGAGGGAGGTGGGGCTGAGAGAGCTCTTCCAAGGACTGCTCGTGAGAGAACAGCTCTGAAAGAACTTGTGACTGATCCAAGGACACACCAGCAGCTGCATGCGGAGGAGTGAGGAATCAAACCCGGTTCTCCCAGATTAGAGTCCGTGCACTACACCAAACTGGCCCTTCCAGATCTCCTCCCAGGCTACAGCCCCGACCTGCGGGGGAGGGCAGAATCCTCTGGGATGCAGAGAGATCCAGATCAGCAAACGGTTACCATGGTGCGTTTCTCGTACTAAATATGGGATTCGCCCTGAGGCATGGAGTGGATGCTCTAGTTTTAATATCACATTGCCTAAAAAAGTGCCACTCACTCCACAGACTGCAAAGAGCCACACTGGCAACTCCCATCAACCCAAAGAGCTACCCTATGTCCTGCACACCACCCCAGCCACAAACAACACACTATAATACAAGCCCTTCCCACTTCCACAGGGTATGTCTGAGCATATAGAGTTGTCTCTCCGGCCACACTGGCGACTCCCATCAACCCAAAGAGCTACCTGCACACCACCCCAGCCACAAACACTCTATAATACAAGCCCTTCTCACTTCCAGAGTATGTCTGAGCATATAGAGTTGTCTCTCCCGGCTGTTGCTGAACTTTCACCAGCTTTTGTGTATCTGGAGTCAGTTAGGAGTTACGACACAAAACAGTGTGTAGACTTTCATGTTCTCTGGGAACTCTTTATTAAAGCTGGGTGTTAAAAAAATAACTGTCCCCCTGTGTTAAAAATTCCCTTCGAGTTTTACTCTAGTTCTGCAAGGGAATAGCTGGGCAGAATGTCTCTCCATGCTAACTTTTGTACTTGCAAGTTGTTCTACGGGGTCAGCATTCAGCCGTGGCCCGTGCGCGCCCCATTCCACCACCTCCTTAAGCGGCTTATGTTCACCTAGCCTCATACATAGAACTGCTACGCTTCCACAGCCTTGATGCAATCATATGGGAAAGTTTTATTGTGCTTTAAAAATATAACTACTAGATCTTCGACGTGGTCTCTGTGCTTCACACCCATGGGATCTAGTGCGCACGCGCTGGATCGATCGGTGCTGTAGCAAGCTCTTTTAACGGATTTTCGCGCCCAGTCCCTCGGGCAAGGGCAGGAAGTTTTATCTTGGGTTCACATATCCCAATATCCACATAGGGCAGATACCACATTGGGGAACAAAACATGGCAGAAGAGCCACAGATGACATGTCAAAGAGCCACGTGTGGCTCCTGACCCCCAGAATGAATCTCAGTGGCCTAAACATATAATGCTTGAGAAGGCTGCAGACTTAAGCAAAACATCCTGGGAAAGTGTAACTATTATGACCATGCCCATTGTGGAGAAATAAACCCAAATCTCTTAAATGTTTTGTACCCATTAAGTTATACTCCAAGTTGAGAAGTTTGTAAATGGGGGGGGGGGGAATCTCTCCTGCACGAGTCAATGAAACTCACCAGAACACGAGAGCAAAACTGGACTGTACAGGCTTGATAGACATACTCCGTGTGTTCACGAGGTCTGCCATCAGATTTAATCACGCAACAGCGATTCGCTCCGTATAGTAGGTGTATTGCAATTGTTTCGTTGTGTTTGACAGAAAACCAAATAGCACATTTTGTGTCTAAATAGAAGAGCAGTTTTATCATAGAATGAATGTAACAGGCCACAAAGACGAGGTCGTTTAAAAAAAAAGGAACACCCATCCACTATCGATACGGGAAGCATTTCCTACGTATGTAAACAAGTGTATGTGTTTGGTTAAAGACCCACTGAGAGGCATTTTCCTGGTCCCTTTTGCAAAAGGCTGGACTCCCCTGCCCCTTCTAGCAGCAGTCAGATTCAGTTTGAGAGTTTGGGTCTCTACAAGATCAGTTGGCAGTGTGCTGGTTTGGCTGGAGAAGTTACAGTCAGATGACAGGTATCAAACATACCGCTTGTAGATCAAAAATCTAAAATTGGTCCTTCAGGATGGGACGGCCAGTTCTGGTCGGAACCGCTAGCGCGTAGGTTTTAGCAGTTTTACTGTTGGCCAAACCCCACACATACACCTCATAGAAAGAAAAACTTGCCCGGCTTGCATTTAAAACTGCCTGTGTGCAGAAATGACATTTCATACAAAAATCCCTTCATTCTTCAGTAACAATACCGGATTATTTTCCTTTTTGACCATAATATACACATTTAAATATTATGAATAAAAGAATTCTATATCATAAATACTTTAAATTCAAGTCAACGTAGAACACATTGCAATCAAGGGCCACGTCTTTACAAAAATGGAAGCAACATATATAAAAGGGTTAAGAAAGAAAGTGCAAAGTAGAACAGCGTCAAGAATTGCCACATCTTACAGTATTTCTGGTTCAAGTATGGACTGCTAGCAGGGATACACAAGCCCAAAGTGTGGACGAACAAAGAAGATGCTCTGTTGAATGCCACACACAAAATGCGCAAACCATACAAGACTCACTTGCCTACCCTGTCTCCTCGCAGCACACCAAGAATTTCCAGTTTTTAAAATAAAATGTCACAAACCGAGAAAGACAAAACAAGTTTTAAATACAGTGTTCTTCCCTTCCAACACATTCCTTAAACAACAACAACTACTTCCAAAGACCAAGTTCAGCATACACAAGACATTTTCAGTTTCTGCAACTTGTTTTGTATTAAAAGATAAAGCGAATGCCCTTTCGAAGTTAAAAAAGCTTGGGGGGGGGGAACTTGAATACAGTTTAATTCCTGGTGTGTGTGTGCATTCGGAGGAGCAGGCACAAAGATCTCAAAATTTCATACTTGTGGCATATAATGATGTAGGTTTTTAAAAAGCCGAACAGGCCACGCAAATCTTTACCTGTCAAAGGTTGTTTTGTCCCACTGATTTCAGAGCAATAACCAAAGTTTAAATAAAAGTCTTTGAGACTGTGTGGATGCCAGCATTATCTTTACTTTACAAGCCAGCGCAGTGCTGAAGAAGGCAAACATCCCTAGCCTATCTTCTTTCGAAGACTATTCTTTTGAGGCTTAAGTAGGAAAAGAACCTTTGTGGCAGTATTGGAAATGCGGGTCAAGGAATGGGTAAAACGCATTGTGGACGGCCAGTCGTTCGCCTCCTCTTAAAGTGTGCTGGTTTCCCCTTTAGGCACTACGGCTCCCCAGAATACTGGCATGCGGAAGATCTCAGCACTGCACTCCTTTGCCCCCTTTTCACCATCCAATTCAGAAGCTTGTGAACCGTTCAGTCGAGGGAATGTTGTGATCTGTGCTCAGTGAAAGGCTGAGGATACTGGAGAGAAAGTGTGGCTTTCAAAGCTGCATCTACATTTCTTCCGTTGTAGAGTAAAAAGGAGCAAACTGGAATGGGCCCTCAGTACTCAAGGGAAAAGGACCACACATTGTCTCTTCTCTGGGTACTTTCACACAGCTGAAATTTCCTCTTTAGCAGCCTAACTACGGCCAGCGGCACGGAAAGGGACAGACCTCCATGGGCAACGTCACAGCTGAAAAAACTGCTTAGCTGAATATTCATGGGGCAAAATCCAAGCAGCCAACCAGGGGTGAGTCAGTTGTTTGGGCTGTGTGAAAGTAACCACTCGTTCCGTAGAGGAGCTCCCCTTCTCTGTCTCTTAGCTCCTCATGGTGACTGCCACGTTCAAAGAAGCTACCTTTACCTAGCAAAGGACCTGAGATTTGCAGATTGTGAAGAGGCATTCTGTGCGAGCTACCAGCTTAGTTCTGTCTACTCTTTCTTTGCTTTTTTCCTTGTACAGGGCACACATTAAATACAGGCTCAGTTTGGAAAGAACACCGTAATGGAATCCTCGAAGACGATTTAATTCCGCGTGGGTCGAAAAAGGAGGCAAAACAGAAGAGCGAGGGAGTTTCATATGAACACAGCCATCTCGGGACTGGCAGTGATCAGATGGAACAGTGGCAGTGGGTCAGTCATTTTGACAGCATCTTGGAAAGAGTTGTTCACAAAGCGAGCGCCGTTCCTTCTTAGAAATTGGGGGGAGGTGGCTGCTTTTCTCAATTTCGCAAAGGGCCAGCTCTCAGTGTATAATTACAGCCAACATCTGGGGGAATTAACATTCGTCACTCAGTCTTCGAAGGAACCCTGCGCAGCTTCCAACGCAAGGTGGTTTGGAGGTTATTTACCTCCGTACATTCGTTCGATGTCATTGAGGTAATGGTTCTTCAGCTCTTTCCGTTTCAGCTTGAAAGCATCTGTCACCAGGCCGGTCTCTGGGGTCCAAGGTTCTGGGCTTAACCGCACTTTGACTGGTATTTCAAATCTCTCCAGCTTCACTATAGGAACAAGGGGTGGGGGAGAATTAGGAAATAAATATTAACAGCCAACTGATTTGTGCACGCATAGCCATGGCTGGCATTCAGTGACACGCAGTGCAATGGAGAGCTAAGGCTTTTCCCCCCCAAACCAAACAGGTTAAAACAAGGGCAGCAGTTTTCAAGCTTTTCACCTTCAGGGGACTCTTTTCCAAACAGGCTCACGTGGCAAGAACTGCCAAGAAGTCCTGAATGCGGCGTTTCCATGGCAGAGGATCCCAGGAAAATTCTAGGGCACAGATTCAGTTCAAATCTGATGGGTATCCCTCATATTCAAACTGGGTATGTGATTCCAGAATGCACCTAATGCTTTTAAATAAGACCACACAGCAGGAGAAAAAATCAGCACTGGTGGATAGTCATCTTTCAGAGAACCTTACCCACCATTACTAAACTTCTAGTTCAGGGGTCCCCAACCTTTTTGAGCCTGCAGGCTGGAAAACAAGAGGTTAGAAACGTGTTTCTAACGTGTTTAAGACCAACAAGATTTTATTCTGGGTATAAGCTTTTGTGTGCATCCACACTTCTTCAGATAGGTGTGCATGCACACCAAAGCTTATACCCAGAATTAAAGTTTGTTGGCCTTAACGGTGCCCCTGGACCCAAACTTTGTTTTGCTGCTTCAGACCGACCGCAGTGTTGGTACTGTCAATTTGTTAGAACCTTGGAGTAAATTTATTTATTTATTTATTAGATTTGTATCCTAGCCTCCCCGCCAGGGCAGGCACAGGTGGTGGCTAACAGGGCCACAGGCGTTATACACAATAAAACAAATTAATAATTTAAAATTTTTAAATCGACAAACCATTCAAACAATTAAAAGCTATTAAAAGAAAAATAGGCATGGTTTTTCACTTAGACTACTTACTGCCAAAAGTTAAAATATCCTATGTGCCACAAATTATTGCCAGTAGGTGGCTGAAGAACTATATAATGGATGGTGATTTGCTTTCGGTCTGAACGCCAACCAGCAGCTTTTCTTGTTTTGGAGAGGCTGGTCCTGTCCAGGTTGACATCTGCCCTAACCACATACTTGCAGCCTGGTTGGTCAGCTTCCCTGGCCCCCCAAATTTCTTTCTTTGGGCCAGGGAAGCGAATCAACCAAGCTGCAAGAAAAAAAAATCAGTATTTTTCCAATACGGGTATATCAGACCCCAAAAAATCAGTAAATACCAAATTTCCTCAGTACCTAAATACCAGTATAGTATTGAGACTCATGAAATATTCGGTATTTCTGAATGCATTCGGGTCTGATATACCCAGCAGGAGGGAAGGGAGAGCAAGAAGGTATATTTAGATGCCTTGCCTTCCCTCTCCCAGCCCCCAGCGTCTTCCACTGGTCAGTTTCACTCCCCACCAGTCAGCTGATCAGCCATGGGGAGTGAAACTGACCAGTGGAAGTGGCAGAGCAGCAGGGGAAAGATGAACCTGAATAAAAGCCAAATATAATCGGCTTTTTTCAGGCTCAGCTATATCTGTAGCTGAATACAGATCTCTGATCGGTTTACACTGTAACCGAAAAATACCGATAGGGTATTTTTTGGATATTCATTCAGCTCGGTTAAGTCGAATGCACACTGCTGGCTGCAAGCAAGTATGTACTTAGGACAGCACAGATCCTCAAGACCCTGTGTTTAAATACCGCAGCATATATTCACTCACTGTTCTTTAAAAAATCTGATGAGGACCGAATTTTATATTTGTGCCACAGCCTTTGGCTCTTCGTGACATCCTGTTTCCTAAAACATCTTTGCTGAAACTCTTAGTGCTAACGTGCATTATTTGACACACACACTGCACATTTGGCTCAAAGAGTTCTGCTCACCTCTGCATCAGGGCTTCGGCACTGAGCAAAGAGAGCCTGGCGGGATGTGCCATGCAAAGCCACCAACGCCAGCATGATTCAAGCAAAAGGAAGCACAGCAGCGCCGTGGTTGCAGGACAGCTGTGTGCTTGGCTGTGTACACCTGAAATCCAATCCAGATGTTGGAATCTTGAGAATGTAGAGGGAGGCAGTCCTGGGCAGCTGAACTGCTATCCCCCTACCTTGCATCTCTGCCCTTAAAGGGGGGAGAAGGTGGAAGGCAGAACTTGAAGCAGCAGAACTGTCCCCTTGCCCGCACCATCAATTCACTATGCAGGGAGTAACCAACCTAATGCAATGCTCATTTTTGGATTTGTCCAAGACTTCTGCATACATCATCAAGCTACTTATGGGGCAGAGAAGCATCACTGCTTACTTTTGTTAGCCACCTCCTTAATCTCTTTCAGGATTTCAGCTTCCATGATAGGATTGTTACAGATGTCCACCCAGGTTCCGGTCACACCTTTCTGTTCAGCAAGATCGGTTAGTTTCTTCTGATTGGGAACCACAAAGCTGATCACATAAGACTGATCACTAGGACAGAATGCAAGAGAATATCATTTTAGTCCTAGGTCATCACTCCGTTGTCTGTACAATTATGTGCAAAAAAAATGGACTAAGCTCTCATTTCTAACTTGACACAAACTAAGAGAAGGGATGTAGCTGATATCTTTCTCTGGAGACACCTCCAACCCACAAGTCCCCAGAAAATACAGTCCCATGCAGTGTTCCCTCTAAGCTGAGTTAGTGTGAGCTAGCTCAGTTTTTTAGCCTCCGTCTCACACATTTTTGTCTCCGCTCAGGAAGGAGGGCTCCAGAGCAAACTAATTAATGCAGCAGCCAGATCGCTCCCTCACAACTTTAATGTCAGGAGCTCACAAAGTAGAATTTTTGCTCACAAGACTCCACAGCTTAGAGGGAACATTGGTCCCATGCTATTTCTTAAACCTTACCTTTTGGCATAAGCACAGATGTTGTCAATAAGCGGGCAGTTTTTCAGGGCTGCCTCCACCTTGCCCAGCGATACGTATTCTCCTGCCTGCAGCTTCACCAAATCTTTTTTGCGATCTGAGGGGAATAATTGGGTAAAAATTATCAGTGCTTTAGAGAGTTTGCAGGTTCTGCTCAGTTCTGAGAGCTTAAGAGAAGCTGTGCTGAATCAGGCCAGTGGCCCATCCAGTCCGACACTCTGCGTCACACGGTGGCCAAAACCCAGATGCTATCAGGAGGTCCAGAAGCCCACCCCTACATTGTTGCCCCCCAAGCACCAAGAATAGAGAGCATCGCTGTCCCAGCCAGAATGTTCCATCTATACCTTGTGGATAATAGCCACTCATCGACCACGGCTCCATATGTTTATCAAATCCCCTCTTGAAGCTGTCTCTGCTTGTAGCAGCCACCACTTCTTGCACCATAGGATTAATTTGTACTGGGCACAAATGTGTTGCTGAGAAAGCTCAAAACATACCAGGCATTTTGAGTACTTATTTTGATTTATTTGCATACAAATGTAAAGCCCACTTTAATTGTACCAAATGGCACCCAAAGAGGCTTCCAAGCATCCCCACTAGGGGTGTGTACACACACAAAAAAAAAAATCAGTATTTTACGGGTTCAGGTACATTGAACCTAAAAAAAATCAGTATTTCCCAATATTCCTGAATTCAGGAAATAATCAGTATCACCAAATTTATTCGGCTCCATTATACAATATGACCATCCCCATAGGGATAATGGAGAAGACGGTAGGTGAACTTGCACTGCTTCCAGGTTCACTTGTGTGCAGCACAGCTTGCAAATACCATTTAAAGGGAAAGTTCTCATTAAATGGCTTTTGCATTTGCAAGCCATGCTGCACATGAGTGAGGGAAGATCTCAGATTTCCGCCCCCTTCCATTCTGCTGACCTCCGGGAGCCACGGCCAGCAGAAAGGAGGGAGGGAAGACTCTTTTAATGCCTGAGCTCACTCAGCGAGTTGCACTGCCCGCAGCAGTGGCATCATGTGCTGGCTTGGGGAAGGCATTTAAACAGACCTCTTTAAATGCCATCTCCAAACTGGCCTGCGCTTCCACGTGATTCAGCAAGTGATCTCAAGCATCTAAAGAGACCCTTTAAATGCCCGAGCTCACTCGCAGAGTTGCACCACCGCCACTGTGGCAGTGGCGTGGGCTGACTTGGAGAAGGCATTTAAAGGGGTCTCAAAATGCCTTCTCCGAGCTGGGCCCTTCTGCTGCTTCACGACTTGACTTCTCCAAGCTGTGCCCGAATAAAAGCCAAATAGTATTGGCTTTTATTTGGGCTCAGCTGGTAGCTGAATCAGATTAGAGAATCTAATTTGGCTGAATAGATACTCGAAAAATACTGCTAAGGTGGTCTCCCATTCAAATAATAAGAATGGCTGACCCTGCTTGGCTTCTGCAATCTGATGAGATCAGGCCAGCCTGGGCCATAGATGGGTACTTGGACAGAGCCATTTCCTAGCAATTAACACCCACTGAGGAGCTTAGCTTCTGAGATTAGGCTAGCCTGGGCCATCCAGGTCAGGGCAAACAAATAAATACAAAAACTGTTTCATATTGCTCCTGCTAGTGTTCTAAACCAAACTAGGACCCAGTCATCAAAATGAGGTAACCACCTATGATTTGCAGGCAGCCGTCAGGATGAAACTCTCCAATGTCCCCGGTACAGAACCATCGTTGACCGTTTTCATCAGTGATGAAGTCTTCTGCTGTCTTCTCTTCGTTTCTGAAGTAGCCCATTGAGACATTGGGTCCACCAATTATAATCTCACCTCTGGGGTTTGGTTTGTCTCTATTGGTATAGCCTCCTGGGGAAAAGGTTATTATAAAAATTTATTTATTTATTTCAATTTCTTAACCACCCTTCCCCGCTTTTGCAGGGCTCAGGGCGGTTTACAACAGCATAAAATCCAATAAAATTTTAAAACCAATTAAAACTACAGAATTCAATATAAAAACATTCAACATGCATATTTCAACACTTTAAACAAGATGGCATATCTAACATTCAGATTTTCATAGGGGGAAGGGGAGGGTGCCAGGCAGATGTAAGGGAACCATCGCTGGCCTCAACCGAAGGCCAGGCGGAACATCTCTGCCTTGCATGCCCTGCGGAACTTTAATAGATCAGACAGGGCACAGATGTCATTCAGTAGAGAGTTCCACCAGGCTGGGGCCAAGGCTGAGAAAGCGCTGGCCCTGGTTGAGGCCAGCCGGATATCTTTGGGGGCGGGACTCACCAGGAGATTCTTGTCTGTTGATCTCAATGCCCTTCAGGGGACATATCGGGAGAGGCGGTCCCAAAGATACGTAGGTCCCTGACCGTTAAGGGCTTTAAAGGTAAGCACCAAAACCTTGAATCTGATCCAGTGCTCCACTGGTAACCAGTGTAGCTCATGCAGCACTGGATGGATATGTGCTCTCCATGGGGTCCCTGTAAGGACCCGCACAGCCGCATTTTGTACCAGTTGGAGCTTCCGGGTCAGTCTCAAGGGCAGCCCTACGTAAAGTGAGTTACAACAATCCAGCCTGGAGGTGACCGTTGCATGGATTACTGTGGCAAGGTCGGGGTGAGACAGGTAGCGGGGGCCAGCTGCCTAACTTGGTGCAGTTGGAGGAATGCCCGCTGTACAACGTTGGCGATCTGGGCCTCCATAGACAGAGCAGGGTTCAAGATGACCCCCAGGTTCCTGACGGTAGGTACTGGTGTCAGAGGCACCCCGTCAAGGCCTGGGAGTTGACTCCCCAATCCTGAATCGCCCCCCCCCAGCCACAGAACCTCTGCCTTAGCTGGATTCAGCTTCAACCAGCTTGGTAACTGATGAAGCCAGTTATACCTCCGACCTTCTGGCAGCCACTAAGAAATGAAACAAAGCTTTTCTAACCAGAAAATGGAGCAGAATTTAAAAAAACAAGTGTTCTACCTTAAAGAAAAAGTTTAACAAGAATTAACTACAACATTTACTAAGGCAGCAGAATGTCATCTGTAACAGGACTAATCGATGTTAATGACATTCAGCCTGTTAAATGGATACTTAGGCTGGAAACCTATGCTCGGCGACTTGGAAGCAGCCTGACGGAACACACGGCCAAGAAAACAGGTCCAGGATGCAAACTGACTAATAAAGTTACATACATATATCTACAGCAGCAATCGGATAACCACAGAACCTTCCCTCGGCTTTTTGTTCTCCTTCCCCTGGTCTTCTCGCCATTTAGAGAGGTAAACTCTGGAGCCTGAAGTTCTTTAAAAATGGTTTAACTCCCTAGAATCTGGGGAAATCCTGCGTTCAAATGAGGGTGGAGTTTCCCAAATTAGTGTTCCCTCCACCACCCCCAGCAGGAGGGAGTGTGCGAACCTGAAGTTATTTGTTATGTGTGACCACTTTCGTTATATGTGACCCCATCTGTTATTTGTGACATCAAGAGCACTAGTATTTTATATGAATGATCATTTTATTGTTTGTTTTATTCTGTTTTTACCTGTGGAATTTTTGCACATGTGCCCATCTGGTAGCCGCCCTGAGCCCATCTGGGGAGGGCGGGGTATAAATTTAACCAGGGCTTTTTTTGTAGAAAAAGCCCACCAGGAACTCATTAGCATAACAGGCCACACCCAACAGCAGACACTCATTAGCATATTAGGCCACACCCTTGACAGCACAGTCCATTCGCATATTAGGCCGCACCCCCATGTCACCAGAAGTGTGCTCATCCAGCCACACCCACCTTTTGCTTCTTATTCTGTTTACCTTGTTTGTTGTCAAAACCCAGGGCTTTTTTTGTAGCAGGAACTCCTTTGCATGTTAGGCCACACACCCCTAATGTAGCCAATCCTAATGAGTGTCTGCTGTTGGGTGTGGCCTATGATGCTAATTAGTTCCTGCTGGGCGTGGCCAACTCGGGAGCCAGCCGGAACTCCTGTGCGTTCCTGCCCAAAAATAGCCCTGAATTTAACAATAAATAAATAAAATAAATAAAAATAAAGAAGAAGAAGAGGAGGAGATTGGATTTATACCCCGCCCTTCACTTGGAGTCTCAGAGCGGCTTACAAACTCCTTTCCCTTCCCCTCCCCACAACAGACACCCTGTGAGGTGGGGGGGGCAGAGAGAACTCTGACACAAACTGCTCTTTCTCAAGGACAGCTGTGCCAGAGCTTGTGACTGACCCAAGGTCACATCAGCAGCTGCGAGTGGAGGAGTGGGGAATCAAACCCGGTTCTCCCAGATTAGAGTCCGCACACGTAACCACTACACCAAACTGGCTCTCTTTGCAAAGTCCATTCCCAGTCTCTCCCAGGGCAAATCTTAAGTCCAAGGGATATCTTTTTTGCACAGGTTCACTGACATGTGTTTTCCAGAGTCGTAACAACATCAGCGTTAGTCATCTCTGCACGGGGACACAAGCTGCAGTCAAATGTACTAGAAATATTGATAAAGCATCGTCTCACCTTCTTGCCAGTCTCTCAGTTTAATCTCACAGCAGACAAGAGGAGCTCCAACTCTGCCAGTGCTGTAGTCAGTAACTAGAGGGAAAACATCAGAGGAGAAGAGTAAGAAAGCAGCCAAAGGCATTTCTCTAACTAAAAAAATCATTATTTTCGCCT
Source organism: Gekko japonicus (assembly GCF_001447785.1). Classification (NCBI taxonomy): domain Eukaryota; kingdom Metazoa; phylum Chordata; class Lepidosauria; order Squamata; family Gekkonidae; genus Gekko; species Gekko japonicus. Next base: position 410,125 of record NW_015168687.1, read on the forward strand.
ATAGAAATTAGACAAAAGAGCAGACAGGGCTGGTTATTCAACAGAGCAAAGCGCCCAGAGCTCTTGGATACAGAGATGTAGCAGCCTAGCCGCCTCACCTTCTGTAATTGTTCCTGCGCCACAGGTTTCTGTTAATCCGTAACCTTGGCCAACAGGGCAGCAGAAACAGATGTTCATGAACCTTTGTGTTTGAGGTGAAAGGGGTGCGCCTCCAGACAGCATCATACGTACATTCCCTCCCAGCAGTGCTTTCACTTTTTTAAACAGTAATCTTAAGAGGAAAAGGAAACTGGCATTAGTATGACAAAAATACAATACAATAATACCCTACCACGAAAAGCATTCTGGGATCCTCTTTTTGACACCTGCACTTAGCTCTGGATTACATCCCACTGTTAAAAGGCTGGCTGGCTACCATGTGTCCAGAAACTAAAGAGCAGGCATGTGTTTTATGCTGAGAATGGGAGTTATGGCCATGATTCAAACCCAAAATAGATCTGTCTGCTTCAAATACAAATGTGCACATGAGTATTTCAGTACATTAAGTCAAGTCCATTTAAGTGAGAGAGAAAACCTTCTGTGACATAACATCGTGTTTCCACCCTGTGGTTTAACCGAGTTCTAGCATTAAAAGGAGTTCCTTCAACAGTGAGCATTTTCAGTCAAACATTTCTGATTAACGTTATAGACTCAGTGCTAAGAAGGGGAGGGGGGCTCAACCCAACAAAATGGAATGAAGTACCTCGAAGGCAAGTTAGAAAACAAGTAAGGGGGCAATAGTTAAAACTTAGATATAGAATAATTAAAATACATGTATTTATCGCAAAAACTTCTAAAAACATACAAGAGCCCAAATCAAACCTCATAATAAAAGTGACAGGCACAAGAGGAAACACTTATGACCTAACAAATTTCGGCCCAACAGGGCCTTCCTCAGAGGTCAAGCCTATATGTACCTTTTAATGTTTGACTTCTGAGGAAGGCCCTATTGGGCTGAAACGCGTTAGGTCATAAGTGTTTCCTCTTGCGCATTTGTCACTTTTATCATGTTATGAGGCTTGCTTTGGGCACTTGTATGTTTTTAAAAGTCTTTGCAATGAATACATGCAGGGCTCTTTTTGTAGAAAAAGCCCAGCAGGAACTCATTAGCATAATAGGCCACACCCAACAGCAAGAACTCATTAGCATATTAGGCCACACCCTGACAGCACCACTCATTAGCCCATTAGGCCACACCACCATGTTACCAGAAGTGTGGTCATCCAGCCATTCCCACCTTTCCCTTCTTATTCTGTTTACCTTGTTTGTTGTCAAAACCCAGAGCTTTTTTTAACTCCTTTGCATGTTAGGCCACACACCCCTAATGTAGCCAATCCTAATGAGTTTCTGCTATTGGGTGTGGCCTATTATGCTAATGAGTTCCTGCTGGGCGTGGACAACTCGGGAGCCAGCCAGAACTCTGTTCCTGTGTGTTCCTGCCCAAAAATAGCCCTGAATACATGTCTTTTTAATTTATTCTATATTTATGTTTTAACTATTGGCCCCTTGTGTGTTTTCTAATTTATCTTCGAGGTTCTTAACTTTATGGACTCTTCAGCAGTTAAAGGAGGGAAGACTGCTAAGCTTTCTGACTCGGCTGAGGTCAAAGCTGAGGTTAGAAGGGTGTAACTGTGAGGAGGAGGGCCCTGCACACAACCTCACAGTAATAGCCCAAGGCTATTCATTTCATTAATCCCTTCATAAACACCACTCAGATTGATTGACAGTAGCAGGGTCACATTTGGCCCATTGGAAAAACGAATGCAAAATTGGTGCATTAATAAGTTTAATCATCTGAATCCCATCTAACAACCCTCAGGTTTGCTCCCTGTGTGTTTATTCCTGTGCTGCAGTAGGGTTGCCAAGTCTGTTTCTCCTCGCGGCGGGGGGCTCCCGGATGGCGTCCCGAGCGCTCCGCATGCACGTCAGCTGGATGTGACGTGATGACGCCGAGCACAGTGTGCCCGACGTCATCACGTCACATCCGGCTGACGTGCACGCGGTAGCGGAAATCGGGCCTCCAAAGCGGGGGATTATCCACCCCCCCGGGGGGACTTGGCAGCCCTATGCTGCAATTACTTCTTCAGTAATACGTACACAGGCCGTCAGGTATCTGAATTGTACTTACAAGTTACAGAGCGGCGCATCGTATCCCCTCTTGATTTGCTCCAATTTGTAATCATAACCTATCTTGAACAACGTCTTTTGAATATAGTTCATCTCTTGAACTTTACTCATTACATTCTTATAAATTCGATCCATGATTTCCTGTAAAGATTTAAGGGCGGGGGTGGGGAGAGAAGCGGGGAGAGAAATCACCACTCTGCATTTGCGTGGCTTAACTAGTTAAAGATTTCCCCCCCCCCCGAGCACCAGCTCATACATTTTAAACAGCTTGGTTATTCCTTAATTGTGTAACACTTAATGTGCAATCCAGTTAGTCAGTCAGTGATCAATCTTAGCTGGGGGCAATTCACTGTACAGGCAAATACGCAATGGAAATATTGGGCTTTCCTCCCTCCTCACTGAGCTGTACTCCCTCGATGGCTGTTTTTAATACAGCAAAGGTTTTCTATAGAATATGGTAAGAGTAGCTTCACAACTCTTCCCGCTAAACAGACTCTCTCTGCAGTATCTAAAGGCAATGCGTTTCATCACACTGTTCCCATTTGGGGGCGGGGGAAGGTGTTATTTGCTCCCTGTGCTAATTAGTCGCTTCCAGTTTTTTTTCCCATTCCAACCAGCAGGTGATGGGTTTGCATCAGCTTTGCAAACTGGGATTCTGAACGTTTGGTCTTCCCTTTTGGTTTGAAGGGCAAGCGCAAGCAACAGTTTGATGGCTCAGACTAATGACAACATAGTTCCACCGTCTACCTGGAAGCCACTAATGAACTTTGGGCTGCATGAAGAAAGGAACGGGGAGGATCACCTGAGCTCAGGGCTTCTTCCTTTGCCATTATCTTTCAGCCCACTTACTGAGATCTTAAGACTTCAAGCACATTCACTTGGGACATTTGTATTTACGACACCTTTTAATATCCATCAGGTTCACACACACACAGATTTACCATACAGAAAATCCACTTTTCTCCTTAAGGATGAAGCTGTTGGGAGTGGATGATACGAAAGACAAACAACGCACTAGATGCGCACTCTTCCCTCCATGCTTACCGGCACAGCTGCCATCAGGGTGGGTTTCAGGACACTGCAGTCTCCTTTGCTTCCCTTCTTAATTTTGCTCGACTGTAAGGGGGAGAAGAGGCCTGAGTGTTAGAGAGCCGTGTGAGCTGAAGCCAGTTAGTATGAGCACAAAAAAAGGGCATGAGTCACATGTATCACGTTTCAATATCTTAGAGTGCCCTGTGGCCAACGGGTGGCTCCTAAACCCAATCTGACCCCGTGAGGCAGGACACGTGGCCAGCCAGTGAACCACGCAAGACCCTTCCTTCATGAGATCCCTTCTTTCTTTCTTGCCCGTAACAAACCTTTGAGCAGCCAGAAGGGAAGGGAGAAAAAGAAATATGAGACAAGACTGAGGGACGGGAATTGGCAGCTGCCAGACCAGTGATGGAGAGAAGCAGGGGAGATTTAGACCACCTCACATATCGTCTCCTCGAAATGGTTTCCCAGCAAACTTCAATGATAACCAGTTTGGTGTAGTGGTTAAGTGCACGGAGGGAGAACCGGGTGTGATTCCCCGCTTCTCCACTTGCAGCTGCTGGATGACCTTGGGCAAGCCATAGTTCTGTCAGAGCTGTTCTCCCAAGGACAGTTCTGGAAGGAGCTCTCTCAGCCCCGCCTCCCTCACAGGGTGCCTGTTGTGGGGAGGGGAAGGGAAAGGAGTTTGTAAGCCACTCCGAGCGAAGGGCGGGGTACAAATCCCTTTCTCTCAAACCATTTTCATTAGAGGCCATTTATTTCAAATGTTATATCCCATCCCATCGCGTCAAAGAGGTTATCAAGGCAGCCCAGAAAATGAATCCGCAGTCCTCGGATCTCAGTGCAACGTTACTGAGAAAGATAGATAACAAGGTCCAGTAAGGTCAATGTGGGTAGCCGTATTATGCTTGTAATAGTAGAAAAGAGACAGAGTCCAGAAGAACCTTAAAGGCTAACAAAATTTGTGGCAGGTAGGAGCTTTCGTGAGTCACGGTTAGTCTTTAAGGTGCTACTGGATTCTTGCTCTTGTCTACTGTTAAAGGTCCAATAAGTGGCTGCAGAACTAGCATCAAGGATCAGATGTACTTGAGCACGTGCTCTTGATCTGTGCCTGGCTTTTAAGATCATTCCAGGAAAACGTATTGGAGCCTTTGGTGAAAGTTGTGAACACTTTGTCGAATGAGGGCTTTTTCTCTAGTCCTTTGAAAGAAACAGTTATGAGAACTTCGCTTAAAGTTTTTTAAGAGGCTAAGGATGACGCAGCCAATTATAGGCCAGTCTCCAATTTGCCATATGGGGGGAGGGTGGTAGAGCGTGCTGTGGCGGAGCGGCTCCAGGGGTTCCTGTATGACACAGCTCAGTCTGCCTTGATAACACAGCGCAGTATGACACAGCTCAGGCTAAGGATGACGCAGCCAATTATAGGCCAGTCTCCAATTTGCCATATGGGGGGAGGGTGGTAGAGCGTGCTGTGGCGGAGCGGCTCCAGGGGTTCCTTGTATGACACATACAAGGGCTAATAACCTAAGGAACATTTTATTTGGAACATTTGGCTGTACAACCTCAGATGAATATACAGTTGACCAGAGAGAAGTACCACTGGACATGTGATTTCACTGGAGGCTTCATTTGTATTTTTGTATTTCTTTTCCTTGCCCAGGGGTTAAACTTTGGAACAATTGATCTCTGGTCTTTATTCCATATTTTGTATATGTAGGATTGTATGTATTTTTGCACATCAGCCAATATGTTCTGTATGTATTAGACCTCTGAGGAAGGTCTGTAAAGGCCGAAACGCGTTAGGTCTATCTTATTAGCCCTTGTATGTTTTTATAGTTTTATATGAGGTATGAATGGGCCCTTGTTTGTTATTTTAATTTATGTTGAATAAACACACATATATATTTTTGTATATTTTATAATTAGATTTTTAGAGTTGGCCCCTTTCTATTCATGACTAACCTTTTTAGGTTCTGAATTCTAGGTTTAGGTTCAGTTTCCCCCCCCCCCCTTTTTTCTTCTTTGTCCTTACAGCTCAGTCTGACCCATTTCAGTCTGGTTTGTGGCCTGGGTTTGGAACCAAGATGGCTTTGGTTGCGCTGGTGGAGAGTCTACTCTTAAAGTTGGACAGACAGTCATCCCTGTTGTTATCGTTGGATTTATCAATAGCCTTTGATACAGTTGACCATTCCATCCTGTCAGCGATGCTGCCATGATATTTATGGGCAGGAGTGCATCTGCTTAACCTGTGTACCAACTGCTGCGGCATTCCATTGTTTTTTATTATCTCTGACCTTGTAGGCTGTCTGTGTAGTGTCTTCCCATGGATTACCCGTGGGATCAGTTTCGATTCCCAGCTTTGGCTTTATTCTCCCCCTGGTGGGAGTCAGGCCCGCTGGCCTAGGGGTTTGGGGGGGGGGGGGTGCACACGAATACCCTATATCCCATTATGCTTGTAGGAACATAGCCATTCCTAACAGTGACGATGTTACTGCCTCATAAGGTTATACTTTATTGTAAGAGCTATAAAGTATAACCTTATGATAAGCGTGTACTCCTTTGTTTGGCTGTGGAACCTGACACATCCTTATTGACTGGTTGGACTATGTAGCTGTGGTTAGGAGAGTGGCTCTTCTGTGGTTTCAGTCTCTTCTGTCGGATCAGACAAAGAGTTTTCACCTGAGGAGTAGAATCAGTGGGCTGGATTGTGTTGGGCCTCCCAAGTCACCCACGCTTTTCAGTACTGACATGCAGCCACTGAATGAAATAAACCCCGAGCTTCTGCAGTTAGAGGTCATTGATGACACAAATGCAGTTAGAGGTCATTGATGATGCAAATGACACCCCAACTGAAATCACACTATCTGAGCTTCCGGGATGCTTCCATCTCGGTTCTGAACCAAGGGTTTTCAGCCATGCCCCAGAGGCAAAGGCAGAACAAACTGAAGCTAAATCCAGACAAGACAGAGGTAATGCTGGTTAGGAAGGCAGATGCTTTCGGAGGAGTGGATTTGGCATTGGCAAAGCGGTTTAAGAACTTAGGGAACCCACCCTGGCTGTTTGGAAAAGCAGGCTGATGTGATGGCCATGAGCACCTTCTATCAACTGGGCTTGGTTTGCCAGTTCTCTCCTTTTAGATCCAGTTGACCTTGCCACACAACCATGGTTCATTTATTTATTTGTTTTATTGGATTTATATCCCACCCTCCCTGCATAGCAGGCTCAGGGCGGGTTCCATCAGACATAATAAACAATATACAACACACAAATAATTAAAACAATTAAAATGGCAATAAAACACAACAACACTCCTCTGGTACAAGTCATAGTTAAAGCCTCACAGATGCTATCTATTTCAGATTTTGGTCCTTGGATGGTCATGCAGGTCTGACCCACGGAGGGAAGGCCCAGTAGAGTGGGGGGATGTCCGCCGCCCTAACTAAAAGCCTGGAGGAAGAGCTCCGTCTTGCAGGCCCTGCAGAACTGTCAAAGGTCCCTCAGGGCCCTGGTCTCACAGGGGACCGCCTTCCGCCAGGTAGGGGCCAAGGCTGAAAAGGCCCTGGCCCTAGTCAAGGCGAGGTGGACGTCCCCGGGGCTGGGGACCACCAGAAGATGTTAGTTGGCATCTTGTTAAGCCCTTCGGGAATCATAGAGGATTTTATAACATCATAGCTGGACTACTCTTCACGCACTCTACATGAAACTGTCCTAACGTGAAATCCCAAAAACTACGACTGGTTCAGACTGTGGGAGCCTAATGGTCAGGGGTTGGTTTGGCGCAGTGCTGAAGTACGCGGACTCTAACCTGGGAGAACCGGGTTTGATTAAAAACCACGACTGGTTCAGACTGTGGCAGCCTAATGGTCAGGGGTTAGTTTGGTGCGTGGTTAAGTGCGTGGACTCTAACCGGGGAGAACCAGGTTTGATTCCCCACTCCTCCACTTGCAGCCACTGGACGACCTTGGGCAAGCCATAGTTCTGGCACAGCTGCTCTTGAAAAAGAGCAGTTTCTGTCAAGAGCTCTCTCAGCCCCACCTACCTCACAGGGTGTCTGTTGTGGGGAGGGGAAGGGAACGGAGTTTGTAAGCCGCTCTGAGACACCTTTGGGTAGTGAAGGGCGGGGGATAAATCCAATCTCTTCTTCTTCTTTTTAGTTGAAGGAAATGCATCTCATCCATTTTAAAGTCGCTACAATGATTGCTAGCTGGCTTCCAAGTTCTATTCATGGTGCCACATAAACTTCAAAGCCCTTCCCAGCCTGTCTGAAAGACTGTTTCTTCCCCTGTGTCCTTGTGCATCAACGAGAGTCCTCCGGTTGCCATCTTCCGGTTGTTCCCCTGCCCCCTATTTCTATAGTGGCTCTCACCTTGTAGAATGGGCTCCCTGAGAGGGGAGGGAGACACCATTTTCAGGAGGTTGTATAGATGTTTTATTTGCTAAAGCAAACCTAGAGATATAGCCTGCGAGTATTTTCTTTGGGGAAGAGGTTTTTACTGTATTGCACATTGTTTTAGTTTTGAATGCTAATTTGCCTTGAGCTGCAAGGGAAAACACAAAGTCTCACAAACAAACATAAACCAAATTCTTTAATGTGCCACAATACACTTTGATGTTTTGGCAACAATGCCCCCCCAAGAAGAAACACATATTGTTTAGCTAGTCCTCCAGTCAGCCCCACAGAGACAGCTTCAAGAATGCGTTCTTAGATGTTATCTTGATTATACTCTGCTGTACAGATCAGCACATTCTGTACGGTCAGCCTGAGACCATTAACACCTTAACAAGCTGCCTTTGGTGATAACTGCAAAGAATATAAAGCCTTCCCTCCTTGGTCAAAAAGCAATGAGGCAGCTCAACTTTATTCTCTCACCTGGTCTGAGAGCGTGAGTGGAGAGGAGTATCCGACCCTGCAGCCGTAAGTAATACAGGAAATTTCCGCTGTCATTTCTAAGACGTGAGCTAGAGGCAGGTAGCCAATGTAGGTGTCCTTGGGTCTAAGGAGAAAGCACAGTCTCACAATACAAAAACCCGTGGGCACTCAATGAAATCGCTGAGCAGATAAAGTACTGAGCAGTGCTAAGCAGATAAAGAACAGAACTTCTTCTCCCAAAGACTGATTAACAGATGGAATTCATTGCCACAGCAGGTGGCGGTGGCTACAACCATGGACAGCCTCAAGAGGGAATTAGATAAGCATATGGAGCAGAGGTCCATCAGTGGCTATTAGCCACAAGGTACCGATAGGAACTCTCAGTCTGGGGCAAGGGATGCTCTGTATTCTTGGTGCCTGGGGGAAGGGATCAACAGTGGGAGGGCTTCTAGTGTCCTGGCCCCACTGCTGGACCTCCTGATGGCCCCTGGTATTTTTGGCCACTGTGTGACAGAGTGTTGGACTGGATGGGCCATTGGCCTGATCCAACATTGGCTTCTCTTATGTTAGTGTGCTTCAGTAGAGCAATGAGGATATGCTGATGCCTGTGTGTGGACAAGGGCTTCGAAAACAGTGAAGGCCTGCTTTGACCCATGTTGTATACAAATAAACACATGAAGCTGCCTTATACTGAATCAGCCCATCAAGGTCAGTGTTGTCCACTCAGACAGGCAGCGGTTCTCCCCAGTCTCAGACAGAGGTCTTTCACATCATCTGCTACCTGGCCCTTTTAACTGGAGATGCCGGGGATTGAACCTGGGACCTTCTGCATGCCGGGCAGATACTCTACCACTGGCCCATGGCCCCTTCCCCATGCAAAATGCAGCCAGGCTAGTATTGCTTCAGATCATAGCCTTAAAATAACTGCAGTAGTGGACAGTGTTGTTCTCACGATTTCAAATCACTAGACTCCTTATAGACAACTGTTTCAACGCAAAACATTCCCTCTAGCTCAGAGGTGTCGAACTCATTTGTTATGAGGGCCGGATCTGACATAAATGAGACCTTGTTGGGCCGGGCCATGTGTGTCATAAAATGTAATGCCAGGCAGTGGAGATATAAACTTTATAAAGGACACAAACACTAAGGGCTTATTTTTTTTACTTAAAAACATTAGCACTCTTGCAATATTTTGCTTATTTAACAGTGTCTGATAACGGACACCTCTTGCTCTGAATTATTGCACCAAAACGTCTGTGATGTTGCAATCTTGAGTATGCTGTTCAGGTGAGTATCTGTAAACTACAAACTTACGATGATGCAGCAGCAGCAGAACTGGGAGAAGAAGCAGAAGACGGCCAGTTCCACTGTGGGCCTGACAGAAGCACTCCGGGGGGCTTATCCGGCCTCCGGGCCGCATGTTTGACACCCCAGATCTAACTGGTGGGAAATTTGGTAAATTTCTATTTCAAACTTGGTTCTGTTTCTCTCCTCACTCTCCCAACAATTCACTATATTGTCAAAGACAGAAACTTTCCCCCTTTTGAACTGGTGAAATCATGACAGTCCTGGGATGTGTTCTAATCTCCAAGGGCTGGCAAAGTAGCAACCACCACTAAAGGTAAAGGTTCCCTTGCTCGAAAGCCAGTCGAATCCGACTCTAGGGATGCGGAGCTCATCTCTGTTTCCAAGCTGAAGAGCCAGCGCTGTCCGAAGACATTTCTGTGGTCATGTGGCCGGCATGACTAAACACCAAGGCGCACGGAACACTGTTACCTTCCCACCTAAGTGGTCCCTATTTATCTACTTGCAATTTCTTGCTTTCAAACTGCTAGGTTGGCAGGAGCTGGAACTAGAGACGGGAGCTCACTCCGTCATGCGGCACACTCGGGTCTCGAACTGCTGAACTACTGACCTTCCACAGCCTGCAGTTCAGCGTCTTAACCACTTGAGCCACCGCAGCTCCACCAGTACATCAGCACAAATACTGCCCTCGCTCGGCCTTCCTACAGCACATCTTACGCAGTTTTTGTGGAACTTGTATGAGACACCCTGAAAAACCATCACAGTGTTCCCAGCTTGCATAACCAGCTTGTGCATTTTGAAAGACCGTTTTAGAGTGTGCGTTTTGTAAATGGTTAAGTGGTATTAATTATGTTTCTCCCCATTTTGTCAAGCACAGGAAAAGACTGAAGCAGAAGCATTGACTCTGTAGCGCCAGAGCTGCTCTCGCTACAATTGGGAAGCTGTACCGAAAAAACCTGTCCCGTGTTATAGGGCCCTAATCGACTAAGAGGAAAATAAAGTATTCAAACTGTGCAAAATTCATAAGTGACATTTCCATGATGACTCCCTATTTTTATAGGACATACTGACATGGCCTGCCCCTCCAATAGCTGAATATATGCCTCATACAGCCACACAGCATAATGCCCCCTGCACATCTGTAGAGGGCAGGGTATGTGGGCATGTAACTAAGCCACAAGGGGTGGTGAGAAGGGAGCTGACGGGCAGCTGAGGACAGACAGGTGCTGGCTGGCCCCTCCTTCTCCAGCTTCAGCAGACAGCAGGTGCCGTCCTCCATGAGAGCGGCTTGAGAAGGAGGGGCCAGGGATTGCCAGGCGGGACGGCCTATGGGGATTGCTTGGTGCTCAGCCCGCCTCCTTCTCTCCAGCCCAGGTCTGCTTCCCGTCTTCTCTCCCTCCTCAAGAGACAGGCAGAACAGAGCAAAGAAAGACTTTGTTTGCGGCCAACAACAGAGGCAGAAAGCGTGACTGCGTGGGCAGGGAGCAGGACTGCAGCCCTAGTCGTGCTCTAGACATAACAGCAACTCTTACTTTGTGCTATGACAAAAGCAGAGATCTTTAATTAGATCACTGTGTGGCAGGGGAGGAGGGAAGGAATGTTTGAGGATCTCCCAAATGTATTCATACTGCGGGTGAACTATGTTAAAGCATGCAAAAATGTCACAGAAAAGCAAGATTTTTAGGACAAGCAGAAACGCCTTACCCGAGTCCAGGTATTCGTTCACACTGTCCCGTCATTCCGGCTATCAGGTTTTTATGCATCATCATCACGCCTTTGGGCCTCCCGGTGGACCCGCTGGTGTACATTACTAGGGCCAGATCTGTAGGAAGAGGCCGGCTGGGAGGGATGCTTACTAGAAAAAGAAGGGCAGGCAGTGTAACAGATCAGCCTCGCTTGAAACGAAATAAAATAAGCTGCCCTTTAATAAGCAGTGTGAGCGATGACATTCTCTATATCAGGGGTCCCCAGCCTTTTTGAGCCTGTGAGCACCTTTGGAATTTTGATACGGTGTTGTGGGTGCAGCCCTTCCTTTCCTTTATTAACAACCAGCTCCAATGATCTGAGGTCTTGAGATGAATGTGGGTGCAGCCACAAAATGGCTGCCACAAAAGAGCTGCCACAGGAGGCGGAACGAGCCACAAAATGGCTGCCGCAGCTTACCTTCAGCCACTCGGTGAAGGATCCCTGTGCTGTGGTGGCAGCTGCTGCCAAAGCAACCTTCTTAAACATCTGCACAGCCCATCAAATCTCCAATAGCCAATCAGAAGGCCTGCTGGGCAAAAGCCCCACTTAGCCCCTCCCACTTTCTAAAAGACTTGGCAAGCGCCAGGAAAGTTATCAGCAGGCACTGTGGGGACCACCCTGCTCTAACTCTTCTGGTAACAAAGTGAATAAAGTAAAACATCATTCTTTTGTGGCATGACAAGCCCAGATTGACTGGGATGAAAAACAGACGTGATCCGATTTACATTCAAGGTACAAATTCTTCGATATAAGAAAGAGAAGGTGTGGGAGAATGGCGAAAAAAGGGGTTTGCCAGCATCCTCTCTCAGTGGGCTTCTCTGGATCTTCTCATTCAACCTACCCATCAGAAGAAGTGGGCAAATCAACAAGGATGGATGGATTGCCTTCATACAGTAATCTCAATCTAGCATATGTTTGGTTTGGGTAGGCAGTGATAGTACTTTGGACCATGGAGATGGGTATAAAGCCAAACACAGCTGTTGTGGAAATCTATAGCTGATAATCAAATTACACAGTCACAAGACTTTTTGGCTTTTTCAGTGGCCCTGGTAACTTGTGTGTTTCCCTTGATTTGCTACATTTTTTTTTTTTTAGAACACAACTGCAGATAAAATTTGCATTTTAATATACAAATAAAAATCAGACTTGTCAGGGCAATAAGTCAACCATGGAACTTGCAAAATCTTCTCTTCCACAAAAAAACCCCTTCATTCTCTTGCATAAAGAGGGTTTAGCAGGGGTCTTGTTGTAGAAAAAGAGCTGCCGGAGCTCATTAGCATAACTCATTAGCATAACTTATTTGCATATGCCACGCCCCCTGACATCACCGGAAGTGACAGAAGGCCACACCCCCTGACATCACCGGAAGTGTGTCAGAAGGCCCGGCTACTTACCCTCCTGCTTCATCCTCATTCCCAAACGGAATGAGGATCGAAGCAGAGGGCGGGGTAAAGAAGGGGCGGGGCTTCACCACGTGACCGCACGGCGCTCTTTATGGGACATTTTGACTAACTTGTATCCTGAATATGTTTGTTAGGAGTCCAGCAATTGCAAGTTTGACTTTCTTTTAAGACCTGGAAAACATGTAGGCTGCTGGTGGGACACTGAAGTCTGGGACCTCCAGGGGCAGCAGGCACAGGAACGAGACAGTGACACAGGAACCACTGAGGGGGGGCCTCAGTGCACGGATGAGACTGTGAGGTCAGGAGGAGGGGCTTATGCTTGGTAGGCATATTTGGGAGCAAGCCAAGCCTGAACAAAAATGAACTGGCTGCCAGCTTAAATGGCCTCTAAAGATGATTCACGGAGGATCAACCAACAGATACTAGCCAGGATGGCTAAACGGAAGCTCCCAGTTTACAGGCGGTTCGCCGCTAATACCAGCTGGAGAGGGACAGCGTGGGGTGGGGGTGGGGGGCAGCTATTAACTAAATGTGGACTCCTTGGAAGCATTATTATTATTATTACTATTATTATTCCTATTGCTATTATTTTCAATTTATATCCTGCACTCCCCGCAAGCGAGCTCAGGGTGGGTTACAGATCACATAAAAAGGTAACGGTAAAGGTTCCCTTGCTCGAAAGCCAGTCGAATCTGACTCTAAGGTTGCGATGCTCATCTCCGTTTCAAAGCTGAAGAGCCAGCGCTGTCCGAAGACGTTTCCATGGTCATGTGGCCGGCATGACTAAACACCAAGGCGCACGGAACGCTGTTACCTTCCCACCGAAGTGGTTCCTATTTATCTACTTGCAATTTCTTGCTTTGGAACTGCTAGGTTGGCAGGAGCTGGAACTGGGGACGGGAGCTCACTCCTTCATGTGGCACACTCGGGTCTCAAACTGCTGAACTACCGACCTTCCACAGCCTGCAGTTCAGTGTCTTAACCACTTGAGCCACCGCAGCTCCTACAGGTCACATAGGACGTGACAATAAATAAGTAAAATATCATGAATTATGAAGTTAGAAATTTAAAAGTCAAGAAAAACAATAATAACACCAGCATAAGGTAACAACACTAATAACAACACTAATAACAACACTAATAAAACCAGCCTTGGTAACCACACTATGATGTACTTCTTCTGAGTGGTGCCGATGATGTTGGCCACTGGACACAAGGCCTGGGCTGCCGGTAGGGGAGGCCGAGAGATGGAAGAATGTGGACGCCTCTGCCACCTCAACGAAAAGCCTGGCGGAAGAGCTCTGTCTTACAGGGGGGCCCCCATCTCACTGGGTAGCTTGTTCCGCCAGGCTGGGGCCAGGGCTGAAACCAGAAGGTGGGGCCAGGGACAAGGCTCTACGGGGCCCGTATGGGGAGAGACAGTCCCTGAGATATGCAAGTCCCTGGCCACATAGGGCTTGGAAAGTGAGCAGAAACATATTTTATTTATTTATTTATTTTTCGTATTTGTATCCTGCCCATCCCGTGAGTGGGCTCAGGGCAGGTCACAACATCTCAAATAATACAATAAGGTTTAAAAGACAATAAAACATTACATTATAAACATTTAAAATCAGTAGTTATAGCTGCTGATGCAAATTCTGACCCATTCATACTGATTGTTATGGCCGGTTCCTGGCAGATGGATATGGCCAGCAGTTGGGTGGGAGACGGCAACCTCGGGGGAGGGGGGGCATGTGTGGACGCCATCTGCCTCAGCCAAAAGCCTGGCGGAAGAGCTCCATCTTGCAGGCCCTGCGGAACTGAGTGAGATCCCGCAGGGCCCTGATCTCAATGGGGAGCGTGTTCCACCAGGTGGGGGCCAGGGCAGAGAAGGCCCTGGCCCTGGTCGAGGCTAGACGGACGTCTTTTGGGCCAGGGACCACCAGGAGATGTTGATTCCTAGAGCGTGAAGCTCTTTGAGGCGTCTACGGGAAGAGGCGGTCCCTTAGGTATGTTGGTCCCAGGCCGTATCAGGCTTTGAAGATTATGATCAACACCTTGCAGTGGATCCGGTACTCAACTGGCAACCAGTGCAGGTGGCAAAGCACATGCCGAACGTGAGCCCGCACAGGCGCTGGCGTCAGCATTTTGTACCAGCTGTAATTTCCTAATCAGTCTCAGGGGCAAGCCTGCGTAGAGTGAATTGCAGTAATCAAGCCTGGAGGTGACCATTGCATGGCTCACTGTAGCGAGGTCTTGGGGGGAAAGACAGGGCTTCAGTAGCCTGATCTGCCTAAGATGGAAGAATGCAGACCTGGCGACTGCGGCAACCTGGGCCTCCACGGACAGAGAGGCATCCAGTGTTACTCCCAGGCTCCTCACTGTCTGGGCCGGCACCAAAGGTGCTTGGCCACCGTAGGAAACTGGATGATGGAGTAGATGGGTCTTTGGTTGGATCCAGCAAGGCTTTTTTCTTATGTAACCCTCCAACCCTTCAATCCTTCATCTATATTTTAAGCAACTGGATACTTTCAGATACGCTGTAAGATTTGTTTGATGAAGTAAAGGGACAGAAAATGTCACCAAATTTTACAAGAGGCCTTAAGTGGATATGAAAAGACTTTTTCTATGGTTTTAAGTATCTGGAGTGAGAAGCTCATTTTCCAATATCTTTAAATATAAATATATTATGTGTAGCCTTGCTGTATGGATCAAAAAAATCCACAAAGCAGGGCCACCTGTGGGTACAACAGAGGTTTCTGCAAAACCAAGTGAATCCCTAAGATTTGTGGGAAGATCTGATATTTTTAAATGGGGAGGGGAGAAAATATAAAACAACCCTTTGATGAATGAGAAAGGAAAGGAAACAAGGGCAGGGAGGGGGGACAGAGGGGGATTCTCCTCCCCAACGCCTTGTGGGTCCCCTTCTTGCATGAGGCATAACCAGGGGTCCTTTCCTGTTGGAGCGCACTGGAGAGGTGCTCCGGCAGGAAGGAGCCCAGGCCCCGCCCCCCACTTGCGGAGACACTCGGGGGGATTTAAATGCCTCGGTTCCCTGCCCGATCTTCTCCAGGTGCCCCGCAGCCACGGGGCACCTGGAGATCAGGCAGGGAACCCAGACATGACTGCCTTTTCCCCTGAGTCTCTCCGCTTTTGTGGAGACTGGGGGGGGGGGATTTAAACTCATTTGCATAACTCATTTTAAACATGCCTGCCCTTTGTCAGGGGGTGTGGCATATACAAATGAGTTATGCAAATGCACCCCTGCACCTCTTTTTCTAGGAAATACCCCTGGGCATAACCAACATGAAGAATCCAGTCTGAAACTGGACGGTGGCCTGGCTGCTCACGGGACATGGAATGTTATTATATGCTACAAGACTGAACTGTTTTCTTACTAAAAAGTCATGTTTGCCTTTGAAATAGCAAACTATCCTTCTGGGGTGCCTCTTGATTCTGAAGTTTTCAATTTTTTATTTGCTTTGAGATCAAGGAGTGTTTATATATGATGTTTTGATTTCATTTTTCTGAAACATCTTGACATAACAGAATGTACCGAAGGGTTTGCCCTTCATTTGTTCCAGGTCTTCTTGTAACCTCTGTACAGCGTACGAAGGCCATTATGTCATTTTAACTCATTCGTTCCCTCTGGTTTGCTCTGCTTTAACTCACTTATGTTCCAGATCCTTAGCCCTTGTGAGAAGTGAAGAGCAATTTCAACAGTTTTAATTAAATGTTGGTTTATATACGCTCTTCTTCTTTCAGCACAAGGAAAATATTAGAGATTTCAAACTTCTCACTCTCGCTTGGTGGGAATCAGTTTCTTGCTTCTGCCTTTTGGTTTAGAGCTGACAAAGGCAGCACAGAGATTTAAGACTCTTAAAGGCGAAGCTATGGTGGCTCAGTGGTTAAGACGCTGAACTGCAGGCTGGAAGGTCAGTAGTTCAGCAGTTTGAGACCCGAGTGCCACATGAAGGAGTGAGCTCCCATCTATGGCTCCAGCTCCTGCCAACCTAGCAGTTTGAAAGCAAGAAATTGCAAGTAGATAAATAGGTACCGCTTCGGTAGGAAGGTAACAGCGTTCCGTGCGCCTCGGCATCTAGTCATGCCGGCCACATGACCATGGAAACGTCTTTGGACAGCGCTGGCTCTTCAGCTTGGAAACGGAGATGAGCACCGCAACCCTAGAGTCGGATTCGACTGGCTTTCGAGCAAGGGAAACCTTTACCTTTACCTCTAAAGGCTCTTTTAGTCACAAAGAGATTTAGTTCCAAAGTCTCCTGGAGTTGAATAGCCAATACAGACTGCCCCACTAACCAAGAGAAAAGTTTAACTTGTAAAATAAAACCTTGCTTATCTTATACACCAATGCACTGAAACTGTTACAGTACCCTCTCTATAGGTCTACTTACTGTTCTCAGGTCTGGCGCCGAGTTCTTCTATTGTCTGCATGCTATGGACCTCCAGTCTTTCAGAATAGTCTGACTTATTGATAGTCTTCTTGTCAACATAAATGATATGTTTGAGGCAAGTGATGTCTTGCAGTACATTCTGAGGAACAAGAAATAGTTAAGAGTGGACCGCGTAGACTGTAGGTTCTCAATATACAACCCACTTATTTGGACATATCCCTTCCCATCATAAAGACTTTGGAGAGTAACAGTATGCTAAAATATAATGTCCAGACTAAATTGGCATCCACCCATTCCTCCATCCCACTGTGGACCCCCATGTCATTCCTCAGGGTCCCCTATCTCCCCAAGAGCAGTGTTTTCTGGAGATCACTGGGCTGCAGTGGGAGGTAGAAAACGTCTGTACCACTGACAGAAAATTTAGTCTGGATCCAATGCACCCTCTCCCCCCCTACCTCTGAATACTAGCCATCAAATGCCTGCTGAAATGGAATTATCTTGTATTCCTTACAAAGGCTCCGGTCACACGGGCAGGAAACTGCAGGGGGGGGGGGAGCGTGGCTGTTTGCCCCGGGCAGGTGCAAGTGGAGGAGTGGGGAATCAAACCCGCACACTTAACCACTACACCAAACTACCTCTGAATACTAGCCATCAAATGCCTGCTGAAACGGAATCATCTTGCATTGCTTACAAAGTATGTTTAAGCTACAGCTGCAGCCAAAAATACTTTTATTGTTTAACTGGGCATCCACATGGTACCCATGGGTGAGACGCTGTCTGCTTGGTCAATTTCCAAGGATTTCCAGAATTACCTTTACAGAGAGTTCACGGACAACCTCACCGGCTCGGGTTCCAAAACCACAAGATGCGACTCCATGGCAAAATACGCACGGCTGCAATTCCCTTTCGCATCAAGAATTTCAGCATTGTGTTGGAATTAGCAGCAGACCATGTTTTCTTTAAAGCATGAGGTGAGGCCCTGCTATGGGCTACGCTGGCACATCCCACTGCCTCTGAGCGACGCTGATCTACTGTACAGAATTAAGGCACCTGGTCAGGACTTACCTTAAGTTTGCCTTCTAAAAGGTCTGTGCTAGTGATTAGATACGATGCTCCGGATTCATTCAGCCCATAGGTTACTGCCTCTTCTCCAAGGGTTGCGTATAAAGTAACGACTATTTAATAGGGGGGGAAAGTTTAAACAACAGGAACTGAAGCCAAATCTTATGCATCTGTATATAACACTTTTGTTGTTGTTCAGTCGCACAGTCGAGTCCGACTCTTCGCGACCCCATGGACCAGATCCCGCCAGGCCTTCCTGTCTTCCGCCGTCCTCTGAAGTTGGCTCAATTTCATGTTCGTTGCATCTATGACAACTATAACACTATCAGCAGTTTTATATGGGGGAAATAAGTGTTCAAGTTTTCCACTCTTTATACTTCACATATGTGTGACATAGCAGGACAATCTTCTCTCTGCCTGCTGAGTGGGAGTAGGATTGCTGCCAATTCCCCCTGTTTGAGAGCTACTGTAGGCTTGGCACCACTATCCAAGGTTCAAATGCATGCGAGACCCCATTCATACCAGCTGTGGCTGTTGTGAACAGTCACTGTTCTTCCGTGGTATATATTTGAGTTTGCAAAGGAATGCCACAATTCTGCTCTACTGCATGCATTTCATGGCTTTTTTTATGATGCTTGCATTTTCCCCTTCTTACTTTATAATAGGCATTATAATTTCTGCCAGATTAGAACAATACATCATGTATTTGATGAAGTAGGCTCTACTTCACAAATGTTTATGTCACAGTAAAGAACATTACATAAGAACGTAACAGAAGCCGTGTTGGATCAGGCCAATGGCCCATCAACTCCAACACTCTGTGTCACACAGTGGCCAAATCCCAGGTGCCATCAGGAGGTCCACCAGCAGGGCCAGAACTCCAGGAGCCCTACCACTGTTGCACCCCAAGCACCAAGAATACAGTGCATCACTGCCCCAGACTTAGGCTGCGGTCACACAAACTAAATTATCCACTTTCAGTGCACTTACCAAATGGATTTTACTGTGTGAACTGGCAAAATCCAGTTGGAAAGTCCACTGAACGTGGATTATTTAGTGTTTGTGACTGCAGCCATAGTGTTCCATCTATACCTTGTGGCTAATAGCCACTGGTGGACTTCTGCTCCATTAGTCTTTCCAATGCCAGAAGACTTTTTCTCACATCGGTAAACCTGTTGGATCACAGTGCTATTTTGCTCAAAAGCCCCCTTACTTTTCGAATGCGATACTCACGAGGAAAGTTGTATCGGAAACAGGTCTGGGCTGCAATGATCCATTCTGCCCGGGTTTCACAGAATATGGCAACTGTGCTCTTTGGTTTCAGTCCTATTGCAGCTAATCCGCTCCCAAAGTAGTCTACTTTCTGGTTCACTTCTTCATAGCTTAGCCATCTATAGTTTCCCAGGATCAGCTGGTCAGAGATTAAACACTCGTTTTGGTAAGCATTGAACTTGATCAGTACAGATCATCAACTATGTCTGAAATCTAAACAGTCACAGTGCTGGTCCAAAAGAAATTCATTCGGATACTTTATAACAAGTCAAGTATGTCTTCACTACAAAAGAAACCCCTGACCAATGAGGAATCTCTGCATCTCAAATGCTTCCTCTCCTATCGACAAAGCTTGTTCAACAAAAGGACATCCTTGAAAATATTTTAAAAAAACCCCTGACCAATGAGGAATCTCTGCGTCTCAAATGCTTCTTCTCCCTCTCTTATCGACAAATCTTGTTCCAACAAAAGGACATCCTTGAAAATATTTTAGGTCTCATCCATTTTACTAAGGCCCATTCCTAATGTACATGATGACACACAGTGCTACAGAAAGACAACTAACATTCAAGAGTGTCATATTTCAAATACCCGATGCCATGTCTGACTAAAACTTTAACGTGTTTATACGACAAAGTAGCAACCACAGACAATGCATCTAAAGTTCACATGTAACTTCTGCCACTGTGAAAACTTTCAAAACGTCACAAATGAATTATTACTTGTACATATATTTCAGTAGCCCTTTTATTAGTGCCCCTAGTTCTCTGGAAGTCAGATGCCCAAGAGGTATTATCGTCTCTCCCAAAAGTCTTAATGATTGTATTTAAAAATTCATAAATTATTACCTTTTTAAATACTTTCCCATTGGGCTGCATTTCATTCTCTTCACTCAGGAGCTCTCTTGTTCCAAGACAATCCTTTTTCCCAAACTTCGCAACAGCATGGTCAAACAATTTGTCCAAAGTGTCTGCTCCAGGAAAGTCTATAGTGGCTAGTGTCTCAAGATGGGAAATGGCTCGGTATGGGCTTCCAGGGTTTTCCGAGACGGGCTTAGCTTTTAAGCGCTTTGCCATAGCTTTTTTCTTCTTAGCATTGGTAAGAAAATACCATGGTATGAATACAAGGGCACTGTACAGAGATATCAATAAGTACACAGGGAGCAAGATAATGGCGTGGAGCTCTAGCTTAAGGTTCATAATGGATAGTTTTCCTTTTCCTTTTCAAGTCTGTTATTTGACTCCTGTCTCTTGAGGATTCCAAGTGTCTTAATTTTCGGAAGGCAAGAATGGAAGCAGCAGCAGCAGCACAAAAAAAGCAGAACGAAGGTTTAGGTGGCTCAACTTTAGCGTAATCACTGGAATGTTAGAAACATTTGGAAGCCATCGACAGCAATAGATTAATCGGTTGCTGAAGATCACGAGTAATCAACAAGCAGGGGAAAAATTAGTAACAATTCATTAGATTAAATCTTTCATTGCTTTCATTTCAAAATGCAGCTGCACTGGAGGCTGAAGGAACTGGTCTAATGCATTATGTATACAAGCAACCATTTTTAAAGGCCAAGACAAAACAAATATTTACTTCAAGATTCAAGTCTCTCTGTCCCAATTCAAATATTTTAAACCCTTTGAGAAGTACTCTGCCCCTAAAACGTTATACTTTTAATCTAGTTTAGCAATCTCGGCATTGCATCATTGTGGTCAAATGTCCACAGCCTTTTCCTTAAATATTTGTGGTAGGGGGGAAAGATTTATCAGGGCAGCTGTTTATAACTTTCAGTCTCTGTTTACAGGAGATGCTTACTTTTCCAATTTCTTGGCAGGGCCAAATATTGCACTGTTGAAACATTTATTGCAAAATGCTCCTACTGTTGATGGAAACATGGAGATGGGATCCCATGACATGCCTCCCGTTAACTCTGCCACTGGAGAAGTCTTCCAAAGAGAGGAAGGGGGCTTTGGAGCCAGCCCATGACCTTCAGCTTACCCAAGAACAAAACAGAGATGTGTGACCTTTTAGAAAACCATTCCAAATACATACTCCATGTATCTTATATGGAGGGAATTTCTCCTGTTTGGTAATAAGGTTGTGGTTTTAAAAAGCCTCTGGCGAAGCATTCTGGAATGGGTCCTGAACATGACTAACCATGTCATGATGACTCAATGGCCATGGGCTCTAGGTTTCAACAGGATTTTCTGGGGATGCAGAACACTGGTATCAAACAGTGCAGTAAACCATTCAATTCTTGTTTCAGTGGAGCTGGCACATGATTCTCCCACAAGACCCAGGGAGACCGACGGAAGCTGCACAGCAACACTGCCTGGTGGGTCGGGGCCCAACACACATTCAGTTAGGAAGGAGAATCACTTCAAGATGCATCTCTTTCTCGACCCCAGTTTCTATGGACCCCTTTTGTTAGAGATTACCTGTTAATAGCTCAGAGGCCTTGCTTGTGACGAATCCCCTAGAACGGCTATGGGCAAAAGGCTGGGCATCCAAGCCCCAGCTTTTTAAAGTAAGTGGCATGAATCTCTTCTGTAACTGCTGTTTTGATATTTTTATCCCAGTTAATTCAGCACTCCAGCAGAGGCACACCGGACGCAGAAGTGTTAATACTACGGTTAAAGAAGGACACTGATGAAATATTACGTAACAGAAAAGCAGACCCGGAGGGAGATTTCTCAGAATTTGCAAAAGCTCAGAGGCATGCAACGTAACAAGAGCACAGGACCCCACACGCTTTGTATGCTGACGTGTTCAATTGAAGCCCAAAGACATCACTGTCATCAGGGAAAGTGGCTTCAGAAAGGGGGGGGGGGTTAAGACCAAGGAAGCAGTGATGGAGAGCCCAACTCCTTCCATGCCTGTTGTTTCGGTGCTTCATCCTGCCCACGGCAGCTCTTTCTACCCCCCCCCCCGATCCTGCACCCCCAAAATACAATTACACATTTGAAACAGCACAGGTGGCAGAGGGTGGTTTGTTGAGGCCAGCCGCAGCAGACAAGGAACAGAGGGAGAAAGATTAGGTGCTCCTTCCTCTGTACGATTTCACCTGTTCAAACCATCCCTTCCTAAAGTAGCTTTTGTGGAAGTCGGGGAGGGGGGGGGAGAAGCTCCCCTCTTCAGATTCATCTGCACAGGCTCACCTGTAAAGTGCAGTAAGGTGCTTGACACTGGCAGGAGCAGACTGATAAGACAGCTCACCAAAGAGTTAAGTGTGCGGACTGTAATCTGGGAGAACCGGGTTTGATTCCCCACTCCTCCACTTGCACCTGCTGATGTGACCTTGGGTCAGTCACAAGCTTTGGCACAGCTGTTCCTGAAAGAGCAGTTTGTGTCAGAGTTCTCTCAGCCCCACCCACCTCACAGGGTGTCTGTTGTGGGGAGGGGAAGGGAAAGGAGTTTGTAAGCCGCTCGGAGACTCCAAGTGAAGGGCGGGATATAAATCCAATCTCTTCTCTTCTCCTTCTGCCATTTCTATTCAGAAGGAATGAAATCCCTGAAATTAACATAGACTGCCTAAGTGTAAATGGCCATTCCGTATTAAGGCTGGCAGCAGAACTGCACCCTCTGCGAATTTAAGGCCGGGCTAACCCCAAATGACTCAACCTTCCTGACAACTAAAATGGAAAGGATGGCACATTTTACTTTCCTTCCCCATCTCCAAAGGCTCAATACTAAAAAAAAAAAACCCCACAGAACTGTGTGTCTGGGCAGTGCTACTTTCCTAATTGATACGAACTACGGTAAAAGGCTTTCGTGGCCTCTGTACTGGTGAAACCAAATTCCTGGCATCAGAAAAGTGGACATGTAAAACTAACACCTGCCCTGCGGATATGTTTCTATCTGTTTTATTGATTTGCACCCCGCCTTTCTCCCCAGTGGGGACCCAAAGTAGCTTTCAGCCTTCTCCTCTCCTCCATTTTATCTTCACAACAACCCTGTGAGGCAGGTTAGGGTGAGAAAACATGACTGGCCCAAGGTCACCCAGCGAGCTTCCATGGCACCAGTGGAGATTTGAGCCTGAGTCTCCTAGATACTAGTCTGACCCCTTTTTTTTTTGTATTTTTACATGTGTGTGTGTGTGTGTGTGTGTGTGTGCGTGTGCGCGCGCCTGTGCCTGGAAGTCATGGCAACCTCTGGTGACTCCTACTGGGGCATGAAGGACATTCAGAGAAGTGCCTTGATAGCCGGCCTCTGCCTTCCAGCCCTGGTATTCTTTGGAGGTCTCCCATCCAAGTACTTGCCAGGGTCAGCCCTGCTTCACTTCCGAGATCTGATGAGATCAGGCTTGCCTGGGCTATTCAGGTCAGGGCTAGTCCGATACACTTAACCACTATACCACACTGGCTTTTAGGATTTGATCTCACAATAACGTATCCACTTTAGAAGAAGAAGAAGAGAAGAGATTGGATTTATCCCCCGCCCTTCACTACCCAAAGGAGTCTCGGAGCGGCTTACAAAGGCCTTTCCCTTCCCCTCCCCACAACAGACACCCTGTGAGGCAGGTGGGGCTGAGAGAGCTCTTTTGAGAACTGCCCTTTCAAGAACAGCTCTTTTCAGAACTATGGCTTGCCCAAGGTCATCCAGCAGCTGCAAGTGGAGGAGTGGGGAATCAAACCCGGTTCTCCCAGATTAGAGTCCACGCACTTAACCACTACACCAAACTGGCTTTAGTGTTTTCTGCCTGTTTAAAAAAAGCAGAATTTAATAAGCCCAAGTATTAATCATAGCAGATCACTGAGTGTGCGCTACTACAGCCCATTAAGCAGTGGTAAACCAGCAATTCTACATACACTAAATTCTCTGCTCTTTCACACGTTATTCCACCTGAAGTTTCAGGCAGCAGCGCTTCAGGGCTAGACTAGGAATGATACGTAACATCATTTACATTAAAGCCATGACTTTAAAACAGTAGGTGTCTCTGATATGCTTCCAATTAGTATTTTACAGCAATATGCACATTTTTCAGAAAGACAGTTGGGTCCATGGACCAGTTCTGCCAATGGCAGCATATTCCCCTGGTGCAAGGAGCTTTCCTCTGTTGCAAGAAGCCTGTTGCAAGGAAGTGCTACCATTAATAGAACAGATTCAGAGGATCCAACCCATGGATGTGATTCACTAGTATGCAGTGTTTGTAACAAAGGCATATTTCGTATCTTAGAACAATTCAGTTAAATGCCGATTTAAAATATCAAAATGAAATACCTGTTAGCTATGACACTTACAGTGTTCCCAAAAGAAATTATGAGATTGTCTTCTCAGTTATTTCAATCCAAACGGGCACACGGACTGTTTATGGATCTAGGTTAAAAAGAAATGTTATCCAAAACTGAGCATCTGTCAGACTGCTATGTAACATCATAAAAAGCATATTTATCTGCAGATTTCTGTTTTTTTAAAGAGAGACAGACATTATGAACAGACTCCCTACAGCAACAGAACCGTACTGTTAAAATATAGAGGAAGATCATGTTGCTCAACAGGTTGCCTGCCCCCCCCAATCTTGGAGAGGGTGGAGACGTGAATGGGAGAGACTGACTCCCCCCTACGCTCCAGCCCTAATCCAAATCTCCCTCGGTTGTTTCTAAATGGAATTTAAAATGTTGAGATATCCAGGCACAGTTCCCTTGCGTTATGTCAAGCTGAGACTAACAGAATTACCTGTACCCAGGCACTGAGATGTTAAACTGTTTAAGACCCCTGAACAAGTTCTAAATAAACTTGTATGTGCTGTGAAGCTATTCTCAATAAAAAAGCACCCCAGCAGAGTAGCTATGCGGCCTAAGATATACAGTAGCAATGCTCTTCCTCGGGCTACAAAATACAACGTCACCCACACATTCTCCTAGTACAGAAGAAGAAATGCGTCTCTTGAATCTGCATAAACAGACAGTAAAGTAAAACTTCTCAACTTTCTCTCGTGTAACTAGTTGTAGTTTCTCATTTTCTACTTAAGAATATTTTACCTCATCAAGTCTCAAAGAAAAACAATGGAAGTCAATACTCAGGTGAGAAAATATCTAGCCGCAAAAAAATCACAGTGGTTCTCACCAATGTTCCCTCTAAGCTGTGGAGTCTTGTGAGCCAAAATTCTACTTTGTGAGCTCCTGGCATTAAAGTTGTGAGCGAGTGATTTGGCTGCTGCACAAATGAGTTGGCTCTGGAGCCCTCCTTCCTGAGCTAAGACAAAAATGTGTGAGCCGGACGCTAAAAAACTGTGAGCTGGCTCACACTAACTCAGCTTAGAGGGAACACTGGTTCTCACATACATCAAGGGATATCAGAGCAGGAGAAGGAAGGGGCTGCAGTTTAAATGCAAGATACCATTTTTGCTTCTTTTCAATAATACTTTAGTTCATCTTTATATGCCAATGGCTGTAATTGGTTTCTACACTCCTGCCCTTATCACAGAACCTTAATTTTTGTGTGTTCCCCATAATCTTGGCTCGCTCCGAAGTGATTTTTTTCCGCCAAAAGTTGCTAGAGGTAGTTTTGGGAAGGTGCAAAAGAAATATTGCTTACTAATTAATTATCTCTTACTACTTCTGGCATTACTAATCCATGGACTCACAAACAACCAATGGTTTGGCAACCAGACAGCAGTTTGGGCCCAGTTCCCATAAACCTCAACAAACCCAGTTCTCATAAACCTCAACTAGTTTATTACTTGAAATGGCAGATTCAAGAAGCCGGTTAAAGGGGGGGTGAGGGGGGGGACAAGCTCAAGGTCTGCTGCTTTTGTACTTCCTACAGTGATCCCATAACAGCTAAACACAGTCAGAGACGAGAACAGTGTGTTCTCAGAAGAACTGTTGCTATAACTGGTGGGGACTGAAGAAAATGTTATACTTGCAGGGCATACATTAAAAATAGCTAACCTAGATTAATGAGCAACTTTCATGTATTTGTAGGGAAATAACTCAGTTAAGAAACAATGATCAATCGGTTGACAGAGTTTTGATAAAATCAATTCCATCTGCGCATGCATTAAATCAACATCTGAAAGGAATTTTTTTTTAAAATCCAGGCATATTTCCCAAGAACAGAAAGAGCACATCCACCCACCATAAAAAAAAAAGTTAAGAACAGCCCGAATCAGACAAAACAAACATCCCGTTTCCTAAACGTCACCAGTGATGCAGTTCCCTCCCCCATACATGGATGTAAGAACTGTCTGGATTGCACCAAATGTGAATTCTGCAGAGCAGGCGGCGGCGGCAACAGCAGGGGCTGGAAAAGTATTTGAGTCACTTTGTAACTGAGAATCTACAATAAAGAATGAATAGACTTCCAAGAAACAAAACCAAGAGTCACTCACATTTATTTAGTCCTGGTACAACATTCTGTTCGCAGAATTACACTGTCTGATCTCTCTGTCTCTCTCTCTCTCTCTGTCTCTCTCTCTCACACACACACACACGTGTTGCTCTTGCTTAACTGCAAACTCCACTAAATGGTACCATGGCCGGTAAGACTTCATGTGGTTCTTTCTTCAAATTTACCGGGTGTCCATCTCTTTAAAGACACAGCCTTCTCACTTCCTGCTGGGCATGAGCTTTCTAAACTGTACAGGCTGGCTTGGTGACTAGAGTATCCGCAGAGGTGAGGGGGTCACTTTTTTGAATGGAGTCTGGAATTTTTATGGCTTGAACTTGATGCCCTAGTATTTCAGGACTGAAAAAGTAATGAGAGTTACTTTTTGAAAATGGATTCACTGAAGTTAAAGAACTGGACCCAAGAACAAACATGTCTACAGACCTATGTACTGAAGTCAAAGTCTGCATGGGATAATTTTAGAGCGCTTAATGTGGTAGTTAATCAAATCAATTATGTAGCAGATTTCCCCTCCCCCCCCAAAAAAGAGTTTCAGTCACTTTGTCCCACTGCAGCCCATTCCATGATCAATCTGACATAAGGGGGGGGGGGAGATAAAAAGTCTAACATGACTTTAGATGGTCATGACCTCATATGGTTCAAATTAGCCTTGTCAACAACTGGCTCAGATACAGCTGTATTATATATGTTCCAAGTGCTCCAGGTTTTTTTTAAAAAAACCTGCCACACTATACAAGGCACTGAGATGGTCACAGCTATGGTGTGTAGGTGTGTGTGTGTGTGCATGACCATACAGAGGTCATTTCGGGGCGGGATCGCGGGGGATCGCAGTTCCCCCAGGTGAGGTACGGGGGGGGGCACATGATGAAGCCCCGCCCCCTGCTTCCGGCCGCCCCGCTTCCGGCCCTCATTCAGCCAGGAGGAGGCAGGAGAAGAGGGAGGTTAAGTTGCTTCCTCCCTGCCTCTCCCCACCCCTGCCTGCCTGGGGCCAGGGAGGGCCTTCGCGGGGCTTCCTTGCACTCCTGCCGGCCTTGTCCGTAGTGGAGCTGCAAGGCCGCCGCCGGCCGCCGGGACTGTTGGGGGCGGGGTGTGTGGCCTTATGACACACTTCCGGTGATGGCAGGGGGTGTGGCATATGCTAATGAGTTGTGCTAATGCGTTCCCCTAGCTCTTTTTCTATGAAACGACCCCTGTGACCATAGATGTGTATATGTGCAGGAGAAAGAGAAAATGAGTATGTGAGACAAAGAAGAAGCTTGACACACCAAAGTGATTACAAAGATGAATTTATATAGGTTTCCACTGTGAATTGTTGAATAGCCACAGCTATTACCTGTTCACACTCACACTGGGATTTTGTCCATCTCAGTCAATACATTTTACCCGTTCAAAAACTTATTCATCAGAATTCCAGCTGTCTAGACTATGCTTCATTCAGTTTGTGGGGACAGGTCATATTACAGGCAGCAAAGTTCCCAGAGGCCATAATAATATATTTGTTTTCATACTACGACGTACAATACGGTTAAAGAACTTACTTCATTTTCCCATACTGTACAGTAAGTATGTGACTCAGCAGTTACAACAATACAAACAGTTATTGCTATTAAAAAGCACTTTTTCCTACAGCACAGTTTGGCTTTGACATGTTCCGAGTTTTCTGAAAAGGAATTTGATAGTCCTCTCGTCTTTTCGAGTCACTAGATACTTGCAATAAAATCTAAACTAGGTCATGACTGCTAGGACAACACAAAAGGCCCTCATGTTACAGTATCATTAATTTTTAAATGGTCCACATGGAATATACGGAGGGCAAGATTACTTTACAAAATAGCTATTCTTTTTTAAAATGGATGTGAAAAGAGAAAAAAACCCAGCAAGCACTATAATACTCATAGAAAAGTGTCTGTTATTAACTTGTTGGGTAATGAGACTGGAGAAACTAGTACTGGCTTCCCAAGTTTTCATACAGACTATTAAACTGCTTTTTGTTCAATATTATATAAGTTTCTGGTGAAAGGTCCTTCACAACTGTTATTTTCACAGCAAAATAATTTGCATCATGTCAGCAAGGCCATTTTAACCATCTGGCAGGATTTATTAGTATAATAATATTTGCACACAGACTTGAATAGCTTGTTCAAGGACAGTTCTGGAATATGATTATAAGACATGAAAGTGTTAAAAGTATTAGTGAAAGGAGATGTGCACCCAAGCTCAACTATATACACACAAAGCCCAGTTACTCACCAAGCAAAGCCTTTCCAGTTCTTGATGCAAATGGGGCATGCCTGAGAGAACTTATAAGGCAAAAGCCAAGGCCTACGTACACAAGAAGTATTTAGGAAAAACATTTTAGGGCTTGTTACAACCACATTGGAGGAAACGATTCAGAGCAGTTCTCATAATGCCAATGTTCCTGAAAAGCTGAACTGTATATTCTGTGTGCACATCTGACGAAGCGAGTTTTGACTCATGAAAGCTTATGCCACAATATATTAGTCTTTAAGATGTCCCCAAACTCTGCTACAGTTCTATATTTTTCTGCAGAAGCATAAATGTTCCTATCAAAATTTATCACAGAATACATGGAATAGCAGCTGTAATTTAAAAAAAGATCCAAACAATGCTTAGAATATTCCAATGCCATTAATACATTTGGACATTGTATTTTAAAAGTCACTTTTATGTAGTTCCCATAATGATCACTCAAATTAACTTACATTGGTGTAAATTACACATAAGAAAGATACTTGTTGGCAGATTTTAACTCCAAAACCAAAGGAAAATCAACTCAGCTGAAGAACAACTAGACCCCCCTCCCCAGTGTAGCCTGTGACTGAACCCAAATAATACACAACAACCAGGATCCAAACTGGAATCAAGACAATAAGCAGCTGCTTAAAACACTGATTACACTTTTGTTTGTAGCTGGGTAAATTGTGTCTATTTGATTAAGACTGGTGGATTTGTACCCGGGAAACGATGGTTGTTTGTGTTTAAAATACAGTGACCACAAAAGAGGCTTTCTACATCACTGTCTCGTAGCTGGGTAAATTGTGTCTATTTGATTAAGACTGGTGGAAACGATGGTTGTTTGTGTTTAAAATACAGCAACCACAAAAGAGGCTTTCTACATCACTGTCTCTGCACAGGATATTATTTAGAAGTTGCATTTTTAAAGATGGATAAATATATGTCCTCATGAAGTTTTACGCACTACACTCCCCCACACCCAAGACGCAGGCTGTCCAGTGTATGGAAAGGAAAGGAACTAAGAAAGAGCACATATATATTATTAATGAAGACTGAGCAGTGCATTAGCAAATCAATGTCAATATATTTAATCCCAAATGAGGCCATAGAGTATGGATTAAGTTGGCGAAATGGAGCTAGGGACAGACAGGGGTGATTTCTCCATATACCAGAAGGAAGTCATGGGTTTGCAGAAAAATCTGAAACCTTAAAAAAGGGGGGGGAGGGGGAGGGGGATTAAAATCTCCCCAAATAATAGAAACAACACCTGTAGCTTTATGAAAAGAATCCCTACTGAATTGTCAATGCTGTAGGTTGCTAAGCCTTCCAAGCCTTGGTTTCTGTAAAGAAAAACCATAGGTGGGGACCGTGGCTGAATTTGGAGACCAAAACAGCCCAGCTAAACACCCATCCCCCCTCCCTTGTCACATCCCCTGATGGAGGTATCCCACAGAACAAGACTGCTTGCAACCACCAGAGACTCACTCCCAAACACCTGGGGCTGATCTGCCCCTCCCCACCGGTGGTGGCCACTGTGCAACTCAGCCCAGCCTGGTCCTGGAGACCACCATGCAACTCAACTCTTATGGAGACAGGGTTTTAGGGGGAAGGAAGGAGCGTAAGCTAAAGAAATGGGGGCAGATAAATGTAAGCTGGTTGGTAGGTGTTCAGAAGAGATGAAAGCAGGGAAAGGGAAAGAAGGGGAATACAAGGGAAAATGAAGGACTCCAGCTTAGTATATATGCATATACCTGAACAAAAGGTTACTTTTAGAACCCTCAATATTTCATGTCTCTGCCTCCCTCCGGTTATTAAAGCAGGAAAGCACTTAGGAGATGCTCTTTTTAAAACACTGCAGTCGAGGCTCTGGCAACAGAGTTACAGTATCTTTTGTACCCCTGAAGATTCTTTATAAACAATAAGAGGATAATGTGTGGGGCCAGCTTCTCAGACATGCCCTTATCCAGGTCAGGATAAAGAGCTTCACATTACTGTGCTTGCATAATATACAGACTCATGCAATAATGGCACCACCTTTCTCTTTGCTAGCATAGTTCAGAAAGGCAGACAGAAGGCTGTGTGTACCACGGTTGGCTCAATTTATTTAGTAAAGGCAAAGGTTCCCTTGCTCGAAAGCCAGTTGAATCTGACTCTAGGGTTGCGGTGCTCATCTCTGTTTCCAAGCCGAAGAGCCAGCGCTGTCCGAAGACGTTTCCGTGGTCATGTGGCCGGCATGACTAAACACCAAGGCGCACGGAACGCTGTTACCTTCCCACCAAAGTGGTACCTATTTGTCTACTTGCAATTTCTTGCTTTCGAACTGCTAGGTTGGCAGGAGCTGGAACTAGAGACGGGAGCTCACTCCGTCATGCGGCAACTCGGGTCTCGAACTGCTGAACTACTGACCTTCCACAGCCTGCAGTTCAGCGTCTTAACCACTTGAGCCACCGCAGCTCCATTTTAATTATTTAGTTAGTTATATATTATATCCTGTTTTTCGCTCAAACGGGGGCCCAAAACAGCTTACAACATCATTCTCCCTCAGTTTTATCTGAACAACGATTCTGTGAGGCTGAGTGAAAGCGACTGACCCAGACCTTAGTCTCTGGCCCACTCAGCGCAATCCTAAAAGGCGTTACACCATTTTAAGTCCACTGAAGTCAATGGGCTTTTAAGGGCACAACTCTGCTTAGGATGGCCTTGTCTAGGCACCCCACTAAACCAACTCTTACAAGGTTTATCAATTATAGAAACCAGGGCTCTTTTTGTAGAAAAAGCCCAGCAGGAACTCATTAGCATAATAGGCCACACCCAACAGCAGGAACTCATTAACATATTAGGCCACACCCCTGACAGCACAGCTCATTGGCATATTAGGCCACACCCTCATGTTGCCAGAAGTGTGGTTATCCAGCCACACCCACCTTTTGCTTCTCATTCTGTTTACCTTGTTTGTTGTCAAACCCCAGGGCTTTTTTGTAGCAGGAACTCCTTTGCATGTTAGGCCACACGCCCCTAATGTAGCCAATCCTAATGAGTTTCTGTTGTTGGGTGTGGCCTATTATGCGAATGAGTTCCTGCTGGGTGTAGCCAACTCCGTTCCTGTGCGTTCCTGCCCAAAAATAGCCCTGATAGAAACTTAGAACAAACAAAAATAAAATTTATGAAAATCCTTCACCAAATAATCTAATGTTCAGTACTGATCATTTAAAAACAATTCTTTTTTTTCTCTCCTTTCCATGATAAACACTACATCTGTTTCAGATCGAGCAGAAGCACTTTGCGCATACATGCAAAAAAATGCACGACGGATATGGGCGTAATCCTCCGAAACGAAAATCAGCATTAATGAGACCTGTGCTGCTGAAGCTCCTTCGGCCAACCGTCCAGAGTAAAAAACAACAACCCAACTACCCAACTAATTGTACAACATGATTATTCTAGGAAAAATAAAAAAACAACCCACCCCCCACAACATAGCCTTGTTGAATCAAGAAATCTTAATGTACACAAAGAGGACAAAGACATCAGAGAGGGATTTTCTAGACTTCAGCCTTTTCATAAGTAGTCGCAGTTAAACTGTCTCAAGTTTCATCAAGCCTACCAGGATCTTAAAAGTTACTGACGCATGTTTTCACAGAGCTGTAAACGGCAGTGCTGCAGACCAAATAAGGCTCGTCTCAGCCGGCTGTCCCCTCCTGCGTAAAGGGGAACAGGTGGGTTACAGCCACTTACTTCATTAACACCAACTGGTGAGTGGCAGTGAGCCCCCAAAATCTCCATTCAGGATCCTTCACGCAGCCTTATTTTTTAAGTCAATGTAGCTTAAGAGTGGGATGGGGTGGCCAAATAAAGGAGTGGGGTAATAGGATGGAAGGTTGTTTGGGGCAGCAACTTGTGCAGAAGTGCCACCTCCTCATCCATGGAAACCGGCCTTTGTCCAAAGGCTCCTTGGGTTTAGGAATCCACAGAGTCAACAACAACAAAAAACCACATGTGTATTTTTAAAATCACTTTCTGAACTACATAGCTCATGGGGTACATGCAGCTCTGTGACTTGCAAAGTTTGGAAATCAAAGCGGGAAAAGGGTATTGGAACAGAATTATTAGAGTTTAGGGGCTATTCACAGGATGTCTGCAGGCTATGCGTATATACTAGGGTTGCCAGACCCCCCAGTCCCAGAGGGGGTTCCAACATTTGGGGGCTCCTTCCCACCACCAGCCACCTGGCCAGCAGGGGGAAGCCCCACCCCCACAAGCGACCACCCAGCCACCCCTGCTGCAAGATTTAAAGGGCCCTCCTGCTGGCCCTTTAAATGTTGCAGGAAGGAGGAAGAGGGGTGGCCGTGTGCACCAAGCTGCAAATTCATGGTTTATTTATTTATTTATATATTTATTTATACATTCAATTTATAGCCCGCCCTCCCCGCAACGCGGGCTCAGGGCGGCTCACAGTCAGGCATGCCAACACATAAAACACATTAAAACCATTTAAAATCATTATTACAGTATAACAACATTATTATTAAGTGCTCTAGATGTTCCATATGATCTCCCATAAAGATGACGTCTGAACGCTGGTATACCCACTCCTTGCCGTCAGTTCCGCGTGACGCTGTCGTTCTCTCTTCCAGGGCCAGATAGTGATGGTACAGTAGTGGCGGCTCCTACTCAAAAGCCCCGCGGGAGAGCTCCGTCTTGCAGGCCCTGCGGAACTGTGCAAGGTCCCGCAGGGCCCAGATCTCCTCTGGGAGCTCGTTCCACCAGGTAGGAGCCGCCACCGAAAAGGCTCTGGCCCTGGTAGCAGCCAGCCTGGCCTCCTTGGGGCCTGGCATCGTCAGGAGATGTTGCGTATCTGATCGTAGTGCCCGCAGGGGAACATATGGGGAAAGGCGGTGCCTTAGGTATGCCTGGACCCCGGCCATATAAGGCTTTAAAGGTAAGAACCAGCACTTTGAACCGAATCCGGTACGCTATCGGCAGCCAGTGCACGGTTTGGTGTGCAAGTGCCCACGGCCTCCCCCCCCCCCCTTCTTCCCAACAGCCCTTAAAGGGACCCTTTAAATGCTGTTGGGAAGAGGTGGGGCGTGCCGGTCCCCAACGTGATGAGGTCACTTTTGCGTGAAGAAGAGTGTCAGTGTGTCAGGCCAAGAAGAGTGTCAGCACATCATACAGAAGGGGTATAAAAACAGGAGTAGGAGGGGACTGTGACTGATGTCATGCTGAGATAGGGTTACAGGGGAGCACTGACCCCTTCCTCCAACAGCACGTGCCCTCCATCATCACCTCTCTCTAGTTCTAGGATTTCTTTCCAGTTTATTTCCAGTCTTGGAAGATTTGTATTTGGATCCAATGCTTGCTAACACACACAGTAAATTGGAACTTCAAAGTGATGTGTACAGGCATGACTTGAATTTACACAAATCGCTGTCATTATCCTTATTAAGTACTTATTTCATCCATTCAGGTCATAGAATGTCCCGGCTTTCATATCAGAATGTTACAGAAGTAATATGAACCTCTGAGCTATATTCAGCTATGATCTACTTTGCCAGCAACACAAATAGCTCTGAACTTTCCGGGCACACAGGAGTACAGTAGAGATCTTGTAAACTGACTGTTCAACAATTGGAAAGGAACATATCTTTCCTTTATACACTTGCACCTCTTAGAGAGATGTCACTATCTGGATATTAGTAAGAAGCTGGTTAAAAGCGCTATGAATCTGACATCACCATCCAGACACCATCCTACATGGTTTATATTGCAAGTTTAAGAAATGTTACATTCCATTTCACCAAACAGCCAACATAGTAACTGAGCTGAAGCCAGTTCACAACACTATTTCTGTTACACCCAGACAATGACTACGGAACAAAAGCTAAGGAGCTGGTGTGGAGGAAGAGGAGGAGGAGGAGGAGAAGAAGAAGAGATGGGATTTATACCTCGCCCTTCACTACCCAAAGGTGTCTCAGAGCAGCTTACAAACTCCTTTCCCTTCCCTTCCCCACAACAGACACCCTGTGAGATAGGTGGGGCTGAGAGAGCTCTTGACAGAAACGGCTCTTTTTTCAAGAACAGCTTTTATCAGAACTATGGCTTGCCCAAGGTCATCCAGCCAGGTGCAAGTGGAGGAGTGAGGAATCAAACCCGGTTCTCCCAGATTAGAGTTCGCGCACTCACCCACTGCACCAAACTGGCACCCTGAGGGGTATGTACAAACCAGAAGGCGTATGTACAGAAGGGTAAGTACAAACCCTTCCTACCTTTCACTTTCCTTCTACGTAGATGCCCATGCATGGCTAATATGGTGGAATCAATTACTCATGTCACCCTCTTCTGCAGATTCTATCAGGAGGAACGAGACCATCTTATACTATCCCTTCTGTCTAGATTTAGGGTAAAGTTCTGCAGTCTTATCTTGACTTTAGGCCAGAAAAGGTAAAGGTAAAGGTTCCCTTGCTCGAAAGCCAGTCAAATCCGACTCTAGGGTTGCGGTGCTCATCTCCGTTTCAAAGCCAAAGAGCCAGTGCTGTCCGAAGACGTTTCCAAGGTCATGTGGCCAGCATGACTAAACACCAAGGCGCACGGAACGCTGTTACCTTCCCACGGAAGTGGTACCTATTTATCTACTTGCAATTTCTTGCTTTTGAACTGCTAGGTTGGCAGGTGTTGGAACTAGAGACAGGAGCTCACTCTGTCATGCGGCACCTGGGTCTTTAGGCCAGAAGTCCTTCGTAAATTCCTCTTAGAAGACGTTCAGAGCTCAGTGATTTACACTGTGGCAAAATTTTGTTGCTTAGCTATTAGGAAACATAAACTTATTTTAGCTGAAAAAATTGTATGGTTCTCTTATTAACATTATTTTATTTTACTAATTTTATTAATTTTCTCTTGTTAATGTTTTTATACTATTCCTATGTTATTATTGTTTTAATCCTTCTTATATTAGAGTTGTACTGTTTACTGGCTCTTGCTGTAATAAATTACATTGAGAACTTTCCTTCTACTTAATTTAGGGAGAGCATCCTGACTGATGGACCAGCCCTCTCACTAGGATCTGGAAACATAACATAAGAACATAAGAGACGCCAATGTTGGATCAGGCCAAAGGCCCATCCAGTCCAACACTCTGTGTCACACAGTGGCCAGAAATACCAGTGCCATCAGGAGGTCCACCAGTGGGGCCAGGACATTAGAAGCCCTCCCACTGTTGACCCCCCCCAAGCACCAAGAAGACAGAGCATCACTTGCCCCAGAGTCCCGATCGATACCTTGTGGCTAATAGCCACTGATGGACCTCTGCTCCATATGCTTTACATGGCGATTCTCCAGCTTCCTGTCTCAATGAGAGGAGGTCAACCCTCCTTCAGTTTAAAGCTTCCACAGATGAAAGTTAAGCATGACCAGTGGCCAATAAAGAAACCCTCTATACTTGAACAGGAAGTAAACATTAATAGAACTAAGTTAAATAATATTTTAACTAGTTAAAAGAAGCAACTGAAGCCAACCAGACCCTCCATTCCAACAACGTGGGGCAGAATGCCCTCCTTATCTCTGAGTGAAATGAGATGAGTCCAAGGTACCATTCCAACTCAGAGGGGGAAAGCAAACAACAGCTCCAATTGAGTAGGCACTCTCATTGTCTACGCAGCTGAATAAGTGTTACTTCACCTGCTAAGTCCCCTACAACCAAAAGCCATGCTGGCTGAGGTGAAGGCATCCGCCCCACAGAACCACAGGAACGTGGGCGATCACCATGTCACTCGTCTGCAGGTCTCTTCAACAGTCACCCAAGAGTTAAAGGTTGCTGAAGAGGTTCCTCATCTCAGGATGTGCCGTGTGATGTTTTGGTGCCTATCTGTCCAGAGATGTGTAGGCTGACGTGATGCAATCTTTTCACCACCTACTCAGTGACTCCTTTGAGATACCTTTCTGCCCTACACTGAAAGGTCACAAAAAGAAATCCAGATTTCTGACTGCTGCAGTCTGAAGAGCACAAAAGCGTGCTCTCCTCCTCATGAAGGTGCTGAGACATGGGGCAAAAGGACAGCTCCTGAGCTCAGTGAAATAGGGAAGTCATTTGAGGCAAGACCAGGGGATTCATTTGTAGCACCATTTTGTCTCTGTAAAAAAAAAAAAAAAACCACCCACAAATAAGGTCCAGCAGAGCACCCAGCTTTGAAAGTCTGTAGGCGGTGATTATTCCCACCAGAAACAAACTCTTAGGAGTCAGGAATTTCAAGGATACTTGGTCCCAGAGATTGAATAGCAATGGGTTGTGATATCCTAAAGGATCACAGAGATGGACTGCTGGAAATCGATTTGACCCAACAATGAAGCTCCCCTGAGAAACTCCATTACCCGTGGATGTCAAATCAGTGAAGCCCAGTCCTTTGTGCCCAACGCACTGTTGGCCCCTGCTGTTTGTCTGGTCCTGAGGAGGCTGGCGAGGGAAGAACCTGTTGGGAAGCACTTCCTAGAGCTCCATGGAGGAACTGTGGAACTTCCTGTTCCTACGCAGCTGACCCATAAAGTTCAGGAAGAAGGAAGGGGCTTCAACCCCTTGTTGACTTTCAAAACTCTGATGCTTTTGTCAAGAGAACTCCTCCCAAGTCTGGATTGGGCACGTCTAATTTCAATAGAGATATTAAGCTCCCTCCTTGGGTCGTGTCTCTGATGATTT
Source organism: Gekko japonicus (assembly GCF_001447785.1). NCBI lineage: Eukaryota > Metazoa > Chordata > Lepidosauria > Squamata > Gekkonidae > Gekko > Gekko japonicus. The sequence goes on from NW_015168687.1 coordinate 447,658, forward strand.
GGGGGGCAGTCTTCAGAGCTGCTTTGCTTGGCCGGGATCTTGAGGTCTTGACCTGAAGAGGCTGAGCCGTAGGTGCAAGGGTCTAAGTGGTCAAAGTGCTCAGAATCGCTACTGGCCAGTAGCCCTGAAATTTTCCACAACAATACCTGATTATACGTATGTGTGTATGAAATGTCACTGACTACCCTGCTTAGGGGCAGCCTAAAAACCAAGCACTTTAACACTATGAAGTGTTTGTCTGGGGGGAGGGGGGGAGAGGACACTTCCTTTTTCGTGGGTAGCCATTTATATATTTTGATATGATTATTACTAGGACATGATCGAGATAGAGTTGAGTACTTGGAATTAGTAGATATAGAGAAATGCGTAATCACAGATTAACAGTTTTGTTTGCAGTGATAAAGTTGCAAAATCAGTAGCACTGGGACAAAGAGTTCTGCAGCAGTCTTTCTCTAAAAAAGATGTATTACAGCTCACAGTAATTTTACTTGCAAAAGATTATACAACGGAGTTAACATGGCACTTATTCAGCAGCAGTGTACTTCCTGTAGGAAAAGCACGCACATTTCTCAACGGTGCCCTATAATAACCTTTCTGACTAAGAACGGTCCTAGACCAGCTGCTAAAAAAATATAAAACATCTTTATACTCCCAGAATAGCTGAGGCCAAGCAACCACAATACACAGGATGAAATAGGAAAATGAAGTTTCCAGGCCAGGCAGCACAGCTGAAACACTCCAGACCACCATTTAACCCAGTCTATCATATCAAAAGAATAGATTCTATCATATCAAAAGAATAGATTCTTTTGAACTATGGTGCTGGAGAAGACTCTTGAGAGTCCCTTGGACTGGAAGAAGATCAAATCAGTCAATCCTAAAAGAAATCAACCCTGACTGTTCCCTGGAAGGCCAGATAATGAAACTGAAGCTCCAATACTTTGGCCACCAAATGAGAAGCGAGCACTCACTGGAGAAGACCCTGATGCTGGGAAAGATTGAAGGTCAAAGAAGACGGGGACGGCAAAGGATGAGATAGTTAGACAGTGTCATCGATGCTACGAACATGAAATTGAGCCAACCTCAGAGGATGGCGGAAGACAGGAAGGCCTGGCATGATCTGGTCCGTGGGGTCGCAAAGAGTCGGACTCGACTGTGCGACTGAACAACAACAACAAAATCATATCAACAGAGCAATCATAAGCGGGTCTACTCTGTCTTACTCAGGTCCATTCAGTTAGGGAACAGAAATGTTTTAAGTTTGGGGTTTTACTTCTTTTACTGTGTACTGGTCAACGACTGTAATAAATTTACTTACTTACAGTAGGGCTTACTCCCAGGAAACTCTTCTCTGGATTGCACTGCAAGTGATCCACGATATTTGTGGACCTTAGGGTCGCCAGGTCCCTCCGAGTCCCCAGTGGGGGACTTTGGGGGGGGGCATTCCAGGGGGCAGGGACAGCCCCAATGTGATGTCATCATGCCAAGTTGTAAATTCGCAGCTTGGATTGCAGAAGAGGGTGGGCGCCCCACTCCTTCCCCAAAGCATTTAAAGGGATCCTTTAAATATTTCTGAGAAGACGTGGAGGCAGTGGCACATGTCCTTCTCCCTCCCTCCTGCATCTTAAGATCTAAGGGGTCCTTTGATCATCGGAAGGACCTTTAAATCTTGCAGGAGGGGAAGGAGAGGGGTGGCTGCTGGTGGTCAGGCTTGGGGGTGGGGCTTCCCCCACCAGCCAGCGGTACACCGGAGCCCCCAAAACCGGGAGAACCCCTGCCAGGACCTGGGGATGGCAACATTTTTTAGAGATGGCCAAGACCCCCAAATACCATGAATCAAGTGCCATAAGTGCAAGGGAAATATCTTCCTAAATAATATGCTGTGCAGCAAGCTGCTTCTGGTGCTGTGCTACAATACCAGCTTTTAAGGGAAAAACATTTTTTTGCTCTGGTTCTTGTAACACAAACCATGTGATCAAAAGGTCACTTTAAGATCATACATTAGCATTGCTAGGGGGGCATAAATTACTAATATTAATCATTTACAAGCTCTACACAAATAGACATAGATGGTCATGACGGAATAGTAACTAAGGAAGTAGTAACTAAGGAACTGATTTCAGGAGTAGTTGGACATTTAACTACAAAATTCTCTAATATAGAACACGAAGGCCGTGCCTTGAGATTTAAAAATTCTGGAAATGTTGAAGTCATGGGGAGAAATCCTCTTCTCCGTTCTACACCAAATTTTATTAGTAGAGAATGCTACTGGGAAAACGATTCCTACTCTGCTGACCACCATTCTGGTGGATTGTGTTTCTTTAAAAGACAGGGGTAAAGAGTTAAGAATTGCCTGGAAAGCCCACCCTGTCCCACAGCTGGGACCCCATCAAGCCCCAAGAGCCCTGGCACCTTCTTCCCAGCCTATTTTTTAATCAATATGAAAGGCCAGTGATGCACTTTTGAAATAATATCAAAGTTTGGACAGAAGTGTCAAACCACCAACATTTCTTTGGCTCCACTTTTGCGATTACGGAACTGGGGGTGCAGGGGGGGGGAGTCTCCCTTTGTAGTCTGTTTGATACGAAACTAGAGGACTCTCCGGAGTATTTAAAACCGCCTTTTATCTTTCCCTTTTCCGATTTTTTTTAGTACCGTTAACTGTGGCTCAACTTGCACAGCAACTTCAATGAGCTGATTTTTCTTCTGTGCTCTGGATTCTTCAATTGTTTCAACCTTTGACCTGAGTCTTACATCAGGGCATGCAGGAATTTAGCTTTAGTGTCAGAGTAACCTGCCGCTGTTCTGCTGGAAGCAGCGGACAAGAGTCCAACATTGGGCATCAGCCTAAGATAAGATAAGGTCTTATCAAAACAAATAGGACAGTTCAACCTGCAGGCCCAGTTTCCACTGACTTTCTTTCTTTCTTTGGAGAACAGGGAAGATGTGAATTCTAGAAAATGACAAGATAAATACAACTGAAAGATGAAGTACTCCTAAATTTTAAGAGCCGATTCTTCTTATAAATGCATACAACCCAGAGACACACGCTGCATTCAGATACACCTTAACACAATTTGTGAGAGGAGCAAGCCTGAAACACTTGGGATTACAATATGCAGGTATTGACCTTTAACCCCTAAACAACATGAGTACCTGAAGGAATGCCTCCATCAACATGTCTTAGGATAACCACTGCTACCATAAAAATTTAACCAAGGGCAACCAGGATCAAAGCCTTCAAAGGTCCTGCTGCCACATCTAGTTGGAACTCCATGCCCAGAGGGGCTCCTCTTCTCACTGATTGCCATCACTGTCAGAACCTGGTAACGACCACACTTCTTAGTAGGTCTTCTCTCTCTGAATGAGGTGCCCCAGAACCAGAAATCCGATGTGTTATAAAATTATGGTCGTCTTATTTTTTGTTGTCAAATTCTCTCATAGATTTTACTACTGTGTTGTTTAGATGAAGGTTTATGTATATCTGATTTTTATATTTGCTAGTTGCCCCACAAGCTGCTGGGAAACAAACTTAGTATAACTTCTCTTCTCCTTTTCTTCATGACTCACAACCCCATAAAGGGCCGGCAACAGACTAGGCATGACAATATGAGAATGTGCACAGTAGGAGACATTACTTGTTGATCAGAGTACCCCTACTACAGCCATAGAAAACAGGTTGAGATCACTTGATTTAAGAAGTGACTATATGATTAACATTTCGCACACATCACCGTTGTCTGAATGAAACCTAACTGAAAGTACGCATGTGACAGACGGCACAGAAAAAGCAGGCTTTCTAAAATGCTGCTTGTGTTAGAGAGTCAGGGGCTTCGTGAGTTATTTTACCCTGGAGAAAAGAGCTGATGTGATTGGCTGCTTGACTCGCTCTCTGACTGGCCCGCATCAGCTGAGAGAGGAAATAAAACAGCTGATCTGGAGGGGAAAGGGGTCTTTTGCTATTTGGTCTTTCGAATGTCTGGATCAGTAGCCAGAGGGTTTGGCTTCTCAGGGAAGAGACATTTGGGAGTCAGTGTTTTCTGACAGGCAACAGTCAGAAAAGTGCTTCTACAGAGAAAAGAAGAGAAACCCCATTGTCTTAAACAAATTAAAACTGTTCTAAGGGAGAATTTTAGGCTCCTAGTCAGAAAAGCTACAGAACAGCCTTATATAGACAAAGGATACTAGAGAAGGATTTAGCCGAAGTTCTGCTCCTGAACGGGATTCAGGGTCGAGCCCCTGGCGACCATCACAACCTGTGCCCCCTCCTATTATGATTGAGGGCGAAGAACATTATGAAATCTCCAAGATATTGGACTCTAAAGTGAAACGTGGACAATTGTTTTATTTGGTGGAATGGCTCGATTTTGAACCCCAGCACCTTGAATGGGTGGAAGTAGGGGATATTAGGGCCTCTAGGCTGTTGCAGAAATTCCACCAGGAGTTCCCGGATAAACCGGGACCCCTCCCAGATTGACCGGGAGATCTCCCGGGCTGGGCAGGAGAAGCTGAGTTTCGAGGAGGCAGAATGTCAGCTATGCTGCCATGATGGAGGGGGGGTCCATTTCCTTGATCTGTGGGCCAGATGCTGCTTCTTTACTTTTGCTTCCGTACTGCTTTCTTATCAATAACCTTGCAGGTTGCTGGTGTAGTGTCTGGGATGCCTGGAACCGTGGGAGCGCTTTCGGTTCCCAGCTGCAGCCTCTAACGGCCTGGGACCCCTTCTCCCGCACGAGGGAGCCAGGCTAATTGGCCTATGGAAAGGGGGGGTGCATATGAATACCCTATATCCCATTATGCTTGTAGGAACGTTGCCATTCTTAACAGTTACTTTGTTACTGCCTCTATAGCTCTGCAATAAAGTATAACCTTTCTGATAAGCGTGTACTCGGTTGTTGGCTGTGGAACCTGACACTGGGTAGCTGGAATGAACTCCCAGGCAAGCCAAATAGTAAAAGGAGTTATTGTTTCTTAGGGACAAGGCGAATAACTTCCTGCCAGTGGAAGGGGTTGGGAAGAGAACCCTGGTCTGTGATAAAGGGTTAGATGCTTAGACACCTCAAGAGTTAAATGTCTAAAGAAAAACCAGTAATATACTAAACAAAGTACCTTTCAAAGAAAGAAACAGAAAGCCTTGAAACAAAACTACAAATACACTCTATTGAATGTTCTAAGAATTCAACTCTGTATATATTAGAAAGTTTTTTACCTCAGCAATCTCAAAACCTTGACTAAATCCTATTATATATATATTCCCTGCCTGTTTAATGAAATTTTTATTCTGTTTTTGAAAGTTAATTTGCCTCAAGTGCCATTTCTTGATTTAAAAAAAACCCACACAACTGGACAGTTCCTGTATTTTCAGTAGCGTTCCTGAGTTGAGAACAAGCCTAAACTAAATCTCTAAACATAGGGTGGGACAATCAAGTCTTTTATGACAAAGAATATATACACGCTACTGTAGGGCAGACATTGAGGGGAACTGAAAATTTGGCGGGAAAAATCTGCCAGACAGTTGGGGAGATACAGGGGTTCATTATAGTGTGCAAAAAACTGCAGTCCTAACTAGCAAAAGAATATTTTACTATTTTGTAAGACTGCCAAACAGTTACATTTATTACATTTAATTATTCATTGACGAAATGCTCTTGCAAGGGCCACCATTAAGCAATTTCTTCTAGCTATCAAGTAGCCCACAGTGCACAATTCGATCCACAAGCACCACAATGATGGAAGCTTCTGATGACTGGCAAACAGCAACCGCATCCTTCATTTCTACATGTTCAGACTTGAATACCTTGTGATAAAACTACCTTGTTATAAAAGTATTTGCATCCTGTACCTTCAGGGAGTCTATTTAGAACTCAAAAAACAACAAGTCAAATTCAGCACATTTTCCCTCCTGTCCCAAAACAGAGCATGTTGTTTAGAGATACAAGCTATTCCTTCACACGTTATACAAATTGGGAAATGCCAAGAGAAACTAATAGCTTCCAGAATTAAAACAAAACCTAGATTTTTGGCTTATAAATATATAAATTATATAAACGAATGCACAAATTTAATGAGTTTTCAGTCTCCTAGCAGGTCAATTCAACATCCCCATAGCTCAGGAGAAACATTTTAAATCCTCTAATGTTCATGCAGATATTTTTATAAAAGTGGTAGGATTAGTGGATTGTTAAATAACAAGCTATAATTCACAATAAGCAGCAATATGTGGCGCGCACTGCAAAAAAACCAAAACAAAATATGCAATTCCAAGACTCAAATACATCTATATAACTGGGGGAAAGTTTTGCTTTTGTTTTCAACACAAGCAGCACCTTGCTCCTAAAGCTGAACGTCATCTAATATGGAGAGCCAACTGATCTCTCTGTGATAATCTGTACAGCAAATGGCACTTAAAGAGGAACTGAATTGCGGGTGTCCCGTGAAAGGGCTTAGAAGGAAGGCAAAGAATGTTATGCGTTAAATATACTTCCTCCAACTTGCAGGAATTGCTCATCCCTAACTCAAAGAAGTCTGCTTTGGGAAGGGCTTCAAAGGCCATTCTTTGCTGGCTACCCTATTTGTTCCTATCTATCTGTCTGCCTTTTAGCCAGGTGTGCCCAGAGCCCATCTCTCTCATTCTACTGAACTCAGTGGGATCTGGGGGTGGTGGAAAGTGCCCTCAAGTTGCAGTCAATTTATGGCAACCCCACAGGGTTTTCAAGGCAAGAAACCAACAGGTGGTTTGCCTTTGTCTGCCTCTGCACAGTGACCCTGGACTTCCTTGGGGGTCTCTCATCCAGATATTAACCAGGGCCGTTCCTGCTTAGTTTCCAAGACCTGACGGGACTGGGCTAGCCAGGGCCATCCAGGTCAGGGCCGGTGGGATTCCCTTCTGAGTAAATGCATACGACTGGCCTGAAGACATCTCTTTTGATGGGAACTAAAAGCTTTTCAGTAGTTTTTAATTCAGTAGAATTAAGGAGCTGCGGTGGCTCAAGTGGTTAAGACGCTGAACTGCAGGCTGTGGAAGTTCAGTAGTTCAGCAGTTTGAGACCCAGGTGCCGCATGACGGAGTGAGCTCCCGTCTCTAGTTCCAGCTCCTGCCAACCAATGTTCCCTCTAAGCCGCGCAGTCTTGTGAGCAAAAATTCTACTTGGTGAGCTGCTGGCATTAAAGTTGTGAGCAAGCGATTGGGCTAACTGCATAAATCAGTTTGCTCTGGAGCCATCCTTCCTGAGCCAAGACAAAAATGTGTGAGCTGGAGGCTAAAAAACGGTGAGCTAGCTCACACTAACTCATCTTAGAGGGAACACTGCAGTTCGAAAGCAAGACATTGCAAGTAAATAAATAGGTACCACTTCGGTGGGAAGGTAACAGCGTTCCGTGCGCCTTGGTGTTTAGTCATGCCGGCCACATGACCACGGAAACGTCTTCGGACAGCACTGGCTCTTCGGCTTTGAAACGGAGATGAGCACCGCAACCCTAGTGTCGGATTCAACTGGCTTTCGAGCAAGGGAACCTTTACCTTTACTAAAAGCTTTTCTGTAGTTTAGTTTTTTGTTGTTGTTTTTTTTTAAATCCATGTAAAAAGGCAATCTAGAAGTTACAGAGTGGAACTAGCACAGGGGTTGGCATGACAATCAATTGTCTGGACAAATATTGTCTACTGACCAATCAGTTGACCATCTACTATTTGGTCTCTCTGCCAATTGGACAGACAGCCATTCAGCCTTCGTAGTGTCACTGGTTAGGAAAGCCAGGGAGGGAAGGCTACTTGACTGCTAGGCTTGCATCACTCACAGGCAAACCTAAGCAACGCAGCAAAGCTTCTGCTACTGGCTGACGTAACTGCAGGCATCCCCACACTGGAACCACAAGCAGTCATCAGCAACCACTACACAAGGAACTGTACAAAGAAGTTATCCTTTTATCAGTATATCTAATTCTCAATTCAGCCAAATCTGTGGATACTTACATTCAGAGATGAGGGCTGTGAATGGACGGATCTTTCTACAAACCTGAAAAAACTCAGGTCTGTAGAAGTACCTGAAACCTAAAAATTACATTTGGGGGATTTAAAAAAAAAACCCTGCAATAATAAAAGGGCTACCTTAGCTTTAAGAAATGCCCTCAGTAGCCATTACCAGGCAACCGTAACAGTTTTGCCAGCCTTCCAGGCTTGGTTTCTGTCATTAAAAGGCAGGGAGAGGGAGCACGGCTCTTTCCAGGCTGTTTTGATTTTGCGAGAGGACTCATCAAGGCCAGGCCCAGCAGCATACACCATGTGACTTGCTACCACATGACTTTCAAGACTCAACCAAGCTCAGCTACTGTTTAACAGTAGCCTACCCCCCCCCAAAAAAAAAGCCAGTGTGGTGTAGCGGTTAGAGCTTCAGACTAGAATTTTGAAGACCTAGGTTCAAATCCCCAGTCTGTCACGGAAGCTCACTGGGTGACCTTGGGCCAGGCACATGCTCCCAGCCAGTGAGGTAAGAACCTCACAGGGTTGTTGTGAGGATAAAATGGAGAGCAGAAGAACAATGTAAGCAAAGTTGGTTCCCCAATGTGGAGAAAGGTGGTGTATCAATAAATATAGCTGAAGATGGGGGGGCTGTTAAAAGTACATTGGCTGAGGGGTGTGAAGGAGAGAAGGAAGCAGGGAAAGGGGAGAAGGTATGGGGGCTTGCCAGGAGATAGGAAAGAGGAAATACTGAGGGAGGAGATACTGGGGGAAATAAGATGCCCCCCTCAAGTCCTATTGGGTCCTGCACTTGTCTTGTTCGTGTTCTGATATTAATTCTCCCATGTGCCCCAACTCTAAGTATGTGGCCAATTAATCACAGAATAAAAGGGCACTCCTATTAGAACAAATCCAGAAACCTGGAAACTGAAAGGAAGTCAAAATGCAGGCTGGTCTTTTCAAACATTGACACTTCAAGCAGAGGTCCATCAGTGGCTATTAGCCACAAGGTATAGATAGGGGCTCTGGGGCAAGTGATGCTCTGTCATCTTGGTGCTTGGGGGGGGGTCAACAGTGGGAGGGCTTCTAATGTCCTGGCCCCACTGGTGGACCTCCTGATGGCACTGGTATTTCTGGCCACTGTGTGATACAGAGTGTTGGACTGGATGGGCCTTTGGCCTGATCCAACATTGGCATCTCTTATGTTCTTAAGGGGATGAGTTCTTATGCTTTTTAAAAAGCATTACTTTATCACTGGGATAGCTTTGTGCTAAATGCATCAGAGGCACAAAAGACCTAGGATGGCTGTTAGTCATGCACTTTTAAAATGCCTTTGCTTATGCACAGCTCCTGAGCATAGACAAAGCACATTCTGCTACACGCTTGCTTGAAGAATGAGGGTCTCTGTCATTCCCTGAGCAAGTGTACAGCAGAAGGTTCCCCTGCTGTTTAACTTGCTCGGTGTAAACAGAATCTCTCTGCCAAGCCCGTGGCCTTTCACTGTCCAGAACTACGAACGTCTAGGTCACAAAAGAAAATTAGGAAAGCGAGAACGTTTCGGAGTTCACGTGTTTCATTCTAGTAGGATCAGCCGGTCCCTGAGAAAAGCAGAAATACTAATTAGTCAACACAGGCATTCTAGGAAGTAAAAGGCCTGTAAAGTTACAAAGTAGTAACAGTTATTCAGAACAAGCTAGAAACAGCCCACCTCTACTAAAAACAAGAGCACCATGGAGCTATTGTTGACCCAGTACTCTTGTAGGAACTGACTTCTACACTCAAATTTCCGTTCCATGAAGCCAACCAAACTGGAAACAAAATCCTGAGACTACATAATTATATCAACAATTAAATATGCAATGGAAAGTTACAGAAAAATGTCAGTCCTTTAGCGCACAGCTTTGAAAATATCATATCCTGGCATGTTCCCTGCTGAGCAAATTTTAATGTTTTGTTTGAATATTGAACAGAAAACGTATTCAGACCCTAAACAACATTTCCGTTGATTTGGGTGGTTTAGAATTATCATTCTGTAATAACAAGAAATACTGAGCAGTATGGAGATTTTTAGTTAAGCAGTGATCTTCCTAGATTTGGGGAAATCTAGATGAGACGGCATTTAAGGCACTGATGCTCCTACTAATGATTTAACCAAATTAGGACTATTCGTAAAACAGCATTTCTTCACCTAACCTAATTCAACATAAAAGGATATAAAAATGTGCAAAACTCAGTATGTTTACCAGAGTATACATATATAGATTATGTATACCTGAAGCAGCAAATTTCCGAAAAAGGTTATAGCAATATTAGTTTAATTTGCTTTTCTCATACACGACTTTAGGCAGGGGATTTTTTTTAATGATTTAGCATGGAATCACACAATACATAATTTACCAACTGAAATCCAAGGGAAAGGAAAAAATAAACATCTTATAAATTTATTAGCTCTAGTCGCAAACTGTATTTTTTATGAATGGCAGGACAAGAAAAGGAGAACTGGGTGTATTTGTTACTTAAAAGAAGTGAAACTCAGGCTGAACTTACATAACACTGATGAATTAAAAAACAACTGATTTAATAACCTGCAGTAATCTCTACATACCGAGAAGTAACAACTGGCTCACATTTTTCTTCTAAGCTAACAGCGCACATTTTGCAGAGGTATTTCTCCAGAAACGGTTTTAAACAAATCAGAAACAGAGCCCAAATATATGTTCTGTAATTCTGGAATGCAAGATGCCAAAAATCTATTACACAGCTATTTGATTCCCTGAAGCCTTCAGCTAACTGCTGCGATATCTAGAAGATATCTGCTGCAATATCTACAAGGGGTTAATGATTGTCATCACTAGCACAATACATATACTAAACAGGAAAAGCTTTCTTTTTAATCAGATTTTTTAAAAAATAAGGTGCACGCCCAAATATTTTTCTAGGACAACATAAAATCCTGCTGATTTATCCCTTACCTCAAGAGGGAGGGCTCACTCATGTGTTTTGCTTTGGTGTCCACTCTTATCACGAGAAGCACCGTAAAATATGCAACCTTGGATGCTGCTAAGCAGTGAATCACATTTTCCTGAGGTTTTTTCTTCTGTTGTTACATCAGCATCAGGCCACATTCGGAGCCCAGCCTCCTCAGCTGCGTCTAAGGAAGGGGGCGTGAGAGGAAGGAGATTACGCCGCTTGAGCACCAAGGACCAGAGGGAATCATCTGGCCAGAATCCAGAAAGATGCTACCGATTCAATCCAATGGCCACAAAGAACAGCTCGCCTCCCATTCAGCTGCTGGGAAGGAGATGCTTCAGCTGGACAAAGGCCAGCGTCAGCTCACAGAGAGGTGCAACAAGACTGGTTTGTCTTCGTAGCTCACAGGGCGAAGCTGGTAAGCCGCCAGGTAACTATTTAAGACACATCACAGATAACGGTATTGCTGCTTCTAAGAGGGCAAAGTCTAAACATCTGGGAATGTACTCAGGCGACACAATGGAGGTTACAGAGGTGGGAGTAAAGGGGGTAGGGAGACGAGAGAAACAATAAGGGTGCTCCGCATCTGCTGCCATAAAACCCACCTGCTTTGCATCCTTCATCCAGCACCTGAGGCACAAGAGAAGGCAAAACGCCAAAAGCTTTCCAAGGCAAAGTCCGTTTCCCACAGAGTTACAGTTACACTTCAATACGTACAAAAACACATACTCATTGTGGAGGGAGACGCATATAAAAGTCTGTTTATAAATGTATCTTACAGTCAAAATAAGCCCAGCATGCTTCCACATATTTATCTCAAGGGTACCACGGTCATCTGAAGTCACCTTGAAACGAGACACACTACCTCTCATTTCAGGCATCGGCCCACATGGGTTGCCATGGGTTCACCCAAGAATGTATCTATTTAATTGACGTATACCCTGCTTTTCTCTCCATTGGGGACCCAAAGTGGCTTCCATTATTCTCCTCTCCTCCATTTTATCCTCACAACAACCCTGTGAGGTAGGTTAGGCTGAGAGAGTGTGTCTGGCCCAAGGTCGCCCAGCCAGCTTCCGTGGCAGAGTAGGGATTTGTGCCTGGGTCTCCCAGACCCTAGCCCAACAGTCTAACCACTGCACCACATTGGCTCTCAAGAGGTGGGATATAAGCCCGCCTTAGCCCAAGCAAAATTAATTCCGAGGTAGCTTCTTCTCCACCAAAACCTCTCAATTTCATCTCAGTCCCATTCACAGGCATTTCACTCCAGATGGCTGTTCCATACTCAGCTGAAGGCCTTTTTTCGGAATCATTTGCTCCCCCTCCGCCTTCAAATCTTTCTATCTTATTCAGTCCTTTTATCTTTTTTTCCTGGCAAGTCTAGAAACATGTAATTTTAGAAAGGGACTTATTAGATTCCCCAGACCGGTAGTTTTCAGGAAATGGAAATACACGGCTGCATTGTTTCCCTTTAGTGGGAGGAGGCATATTATCAAAATGTTTTTCAACATAACATATACTACACCCTTTACACTGACAAGGAAAGTACAGAAGGAGGCCTTTCCGTAGCAGCTACATTAGTTTATTCATCTCATCACTCCCAATCTATAATAAAGCATGTGTTGACTTAGGTTTAGTGATAACAACGGCAGACCGGGGACTCCGAGATTTGTTGAACCTGTCAATAACTATGCAATTCTCAGAAAAGCTAGTGCCACACACACAAAAAATGGTCGTCATGGGGGGGGGGGGATCCAACATTGGGGGGGGGGTCACACTCACACAACTTTGTGAGGCTCCACAAAACATTAAGAGGTTTTGCATCTACCTGTGATGGAGGCAGCAGTTTCCAAATTGGGGGGGTGGGGGCTGAGGAAAGGAAATAGCAGGCATGTCCAACTTCGAACAGGTAGTGATCTATTTTTTCCGGACAAAAGAGCTGGTGATCTACCACCATGAAAATAAAGTTTCAAATTCGTTTCAAATTAGATTTTAAACCACTAAAGTTGGGTTCCACCCCCCAAAAAAACCCCACACATGCAGTTTTAAAAGTAAAAATAAGAATTCGTCATACTGGCACCAATAATCAAATACCACCAAACAATCATCAAAAAAAACCCAAACACCTGTCCAGCAAACCAGGAGACCAAGTGGGGCTGGTGATCTACCTCTGACCCCTCCATGATCTACTGGTAGATTGCGATCTACCTGTTGGACATACCTGAAATATAGCATTTATGGAGGCAGGGCCTACAAAAATGCACACCTTCTTGTCCACACAGCATGCAAAGGTACTCTGACTACAGACTGTCCAAACAAGGTTTGGGAAAAATCACAACAGCCCAGAGGAAAACACAGAAAGTGGATTAGGGGGCAAAGTCATGTGGATGCCTGAAAAAAGCCTCCCACTTCAGCCCAGAGCCCAAACAGGAGCACATCTCTGTGTGGAAGCATCTTACCACAGGGCATCAAAGCTGAAAAACATCCTCCTTCTCCATTCACACAAGTTCCATCCCATCCAATGCAACACAAACAAGTGAGTTGCACCCATCCCCTCAGGTGAAATATCTTCCACTCCTGTCTCCGTCGAGGTAATGATCTGGAGTCCAGCAGCATCAAAGAAATGTGGGATACCCACACACACAAACGTATGTGCACATGCACGTTATAACTGCACTTTCTACCAGATTCACGGACCACAAAACACATTGAACAACTAAAATGGTGGCCCATGGCACAAAAGATTTTAATCTGTTTAATACAAGCGCTTATAACATGGCATCTTAGAGGAGGTATTTCTTCAGGTGTGGGAGTGATGTGGGAGGTATTTCTACAGGTGTGGGAGTTCTAAGATGTTGCTTGTGACTCCTGAGGCATATAATTTAAAAAAAACCCAAAGTATCCCCCCATTTAGCCATTTCTTTGATATGCAAATATAATCAATTAACTGCAGAAATAATCAACTGGTGGAAAGTGCCGCCAAGTCACAGCCAACTTATGGAGACCACCCCACAGGGTTTTTAGGGCAAGAGACAAGCAGAGGGCGCTTGCCATTGCCTGTCTATGCAGAGTGACCTGAGAATTCCTTGGTGGTCTCCCATCCAAGTACTAACGGAAATCTGACGAGACTGGACGAGTCAAGACAGCCCTTATCCCTGTTCATGCAAGATATACAGGATCCCAAGCACAGGCGTTTCACCCAGCTTGCCTCTGATGCCAGGGGGCGCCCACATAGGGGATGCCAGCCTCCAGGTGGGGCCTGGGGATCCCCTAGTAGAACTACATCTCATCTCCAGACGACAGAGATCCGTTCCCGTGAAGAAAACACCTGCTTTGGAGGGTGAGCGGTGTGCCACCTTCTCCCAAGGAGGTCCCTGTCTTCTCCAGGGCTCCACCCCCGAATCTCCAGGAGTTTCCCCAACCTGGAGCTGGCAACCCTAACCCCCCTGCTGCCACATCATCCCAGTCTGGGACTGGCAGGTTCCCACAGGCAGGGCCAAAATAAGATCCCGTGTAGGGTTCCAGCCGTCCATAGGGAACCTACATGTGCCATATCCGGTGACATGACCGTTCCTGGGCATCTGCCGGCAGGGCTGGGTGGGCAGAAAGGCAAGGACCCCCCCCGCAGGGAGAAGCCAGCGTGTCTCGGAACGGCCCATTCCCCCGTGCGCGTGTCACCTTCGCATTCACACGCCTGACCCCCGGATCTGCCCAAACACGTGCATTTTAAAAAAAAGAAAACCCCGCCCGTCCGCCCTCCAAAAGAGCTCAGGGAGGCCAGGGCCGGCCCCAGCTTATTTTGCACCCTAGGCGGGGATCCCTTCTGGCGCCCCCCCCCCCTGCACCCACCAATTTTAAAAAATAAATGCATTTTAGGAAGAATGGAAAACACAAATAATCAAGAAACTCCCAGAGAAGGGGCCGGGTGCAGTTTGGTGCCTCTAAGGGCCAGCCCGCTCTAGGCGATCGCCTAGTCCGCCTAGTGAGTGAGCCGGCCCTGACGGAGGCGCACGTGGCTGCGTCCTCCTCTCCCCGCAAGAACCCCGCGAGGTAGGACAGATGGGCAACAATTAACCCCCGAGGTGACCGCTGAGACCCCCCCGTGCACGCGTGTGCGCGGATGAGCAGCCGAGAGGGGCGGCCCGCATTCTCACGTGCGGCAGGCGCCCTCTCAGCGCCCGGCACGCAGGCGAGCGCCAAGAGGACCACCCCCACCCCCACCCCTTTCCGTGGGGATGGGGGACGGCCGGGCCGCCTTCCCTACAGGCTCACGCGCAGCCTCGGGAGTGGGGCGGTCCCCGCTTCGGTCCTCTCCCGCGGCGGTTGTTCCCCCTCCGCCCCTCCGGCCGCTCACCTCTTCCTCTCCCCGGCTCCGGCCGCTCGAACTGGCTCCGCCTCACGCGCCGGCTCCGTTGCCCGCCTCGCGCGGTTTAAAATGGCTGAGAGGCAGAGCGGGGCGGGGGGAGGAGGGGAGAGGAGAGGAGAAGCCGCGCAGGCAAAGTCGGAGCGGGGGGAGGGAGGGGCGCGCGCGGTCCCCGGGTGGATGGGTGTGTGTGTGTGTGTGTGTGACGCGACTCACGCGAGCGAATGAGGGGCCGGGCAGGCAGGTCGATAAGGGGGGCGGGCGGGGGAATTCGCAGGTTGAAGCAAGATGCCGGCCGCCCCCAACAGGCAGAGCTCTCTGGCTTTCTCTCTTTCTATATATATATCTCTCTCTCTCTCAGAAACCCCGCAGGGATAAATGCCTTCTGAGTGTGTAGCACACATGTACATGTAGAAACGGTGTGCTTATGGTGTGTGTTTGTTTTATGTAGGCATGATCCATGCACATTATTTATACATAGATATATGCCTCTATATCTCCTGCCAACCTAGCAGTTCGAAAGCAAGACATTGCAAGTCGATAAACAGGGACCGCTTCGGTGGGAAGGGAACAGCGCTCCCTGCGCCTTGGTGTTTAGTCATGCCGGCCACATGACCACGGAGACGTCTCCGGACAGCGCTGGCTCTTCGGCTTGGAAACGGAGATGACCCTAGAGTCAGACTCGACTGGCTTTTGAGCAAGGCAACCTTTACCTTTATGCCTCTATATAAGGTTAAATAGTCACATAGAACATGAATATTTATAGGCACAAGGGTGGGTGGGTAGAAGACAGACAGACAGATAGATAGATTGATTGATTGATTGATTCGGGGTGGGAGCCGTGTTCTGAAGCAGCAGAACTCCATGAAACTGCTGAGTGGTCGGGTTAGAACGGATAAAAGGAAGTCCTACTTCACCCAAAGAGTGATTAACACATGGAATTCACTGCCACAGGAAGTGGTGGCGGCTACAAGCATGGACGGCTTCAAAAGGGAATTAGATAAGCATATGGAGCAGAGGTCCATCAGTGGCTATTAGCCACAAGGTATAGATAGGGGCTCTCTGGGGCAGGTGATGCTCTGTCTTCTTGGTGCTTGGGGGGGGGGGGCAACAGGGGGAGGGTCTCTAATGTCCTGGCCCCACTGCTGGACCTCCTGATGGCACCTGGTATTTCTGGCCACTGTGTGACACAGAGTGTTGGACTGGATGGGCCTTTGGCCTGATCCAACATTGGCGTCTCTTATGTTCTTAACAAAGTTTGATTCCAGTGTCACCTTTAAGACCAACAAAGTTTTATTGCACACAAAAGCTTATACCGTGAATAAAACTTTGTTGGTCTTAAAGGTGCCACTGGACTCAAACTTTGTTCTATGTATCTATCATCCATCTATCATCTATCTGTCATCTTTATATATGTATGTATTTGTATCACACAAACCCTAGATACAGCCACACATATACATGCACAAATGTACATGTATAAATACTTTTTTTAATGTGTAATACACATGCACAAATTGTGTATATATTCTTTGTGTGTGATTATTTTATATAGACAAGCATGCACATTATTTATACATGGATATACGTGGATATAAGGTGTAATATATACACATAGAAACATTAATACTTATATGCACACACATCTTTGTATACGCGTGTGAGGCAAAGGACCCCTGGCTCCCCCCCCCCGAAGGGTTAACATGAATGGTAACAGGCTCACTCTATCCTGCAGGTATTACTAATTGGTCTCTTGGCCTACACAACTCTTATCATCTTCAAGGTCAGAGCTGGACATGTGGTAATTAGCCTCGTATGAGAACCTGCTGCCCACAGGTGGGAGGGAGGAGGTCAGGAGTGGTGAGGTAATTTTCTAGAGGGTTCTGGCAAGAATATGTCCTGATTGGATGTCATCATCACCTGATGCTACTTGGCCAAAAACTTCAAAAAGAGAGCTAGCTTAGATTCTGATGCACTGAAGGCTTGGACTATGATATGCAATAGATAGCATCATAGAGAACGCATTGCCTGGGGCCTTTCACTTTTGGACTTAAGGTTTGTGTCATCTAACGCAAATCCTGCAATGTGCTAGAAAGTTAAGCTAGTTTTCTTGTTTTTCTGCTGTATAGTTTTAGAGCTTTGTGTTGCCAGTTGAATAATTCTTTATTTTGACAGAATTTAAATAAACTTTATAATGGTCCTGATCACACACAGAATTAGCCACACAATAGGCACAACTGCCGGGCGGATTTTAAGGGCGCGATCACACAGGAACATCTGGCAAGCGTCCCGCACCCATCGGCAACCCGTCCCGCCCCGCCCCGCCGAAGAAGCGGAGATAAAAAATACCAGGGAAAGTCCAGTATCAAACAGGTTGCTTAAGGCACAGACGGACCTTCCCCTGTGTGATCGCTCCAGCACGCTCTCATGGCATCGGGATGGTCTGTTCAGGCCATCCCGACTCCATGCTGGTGTTTTTCCCCCCTTCTCAGTATGTGCATCATCGCATACTGCCGTAGGAAGCCCTCAGTGTGGAGATGTGATTCATTGATCCTCCTTTTAAGCGAATCGAAAGCCAACAGCAAAAAAAAAACCCCAATTCACCTGCGATTGCATCTGATCACGCAGTGGCGGGCTGTGCCCGCAGCTTCAAAGAACTGTGTGATCACGCAACTGCGGGTCAATTTCCTCTGGGTAAAATAGCCTAACTTCCCCCGTGCATTCTCTCGCGCATGTACCCAAGACCAATATTTCTTTAAAAATAAACAGTGTGGTTTCTTGTGCACAACAGCCCTGGGGACCGACGGGGTTCATATGCCTTCCTCCAGGGCAAATGTTTTTTTCCCTGTACACTGAAGTATGTGCATGCTCCGTTGGGTGCTTGTGCGCATCCATGGAGACTTGGGGGGGAGCTTTTTGCAAGGGGACATGGGCGGGCGCCAGATGCCACCGGAAACGCGATCAGACGCCCACCCTTGCCCTGCGGTTTCTGGAAACTAGTACCTCCGAGGTACTAGTTTTTTTGCCGCGCGTATTCGGCAGGAAGCCTCGGGTGACCCACGGGAGCGCTACGCTTCCCAGATGTGCCGGTGAGATCGTGCCCGGAAAATCCGCCTATTTTCCGTCTCTGTAGCGTGGCTAATGTTCCGTGTGACCACAGCCCATGATGTCTTTCTCCCCTTTGTTATAGCCTCATAACCAATGTTCCCTCTAAGCTGAGTTAGCGTGAGCCAGCACACAGTTTTTAGACTCTGGCTCACACATTTTTGTCTTAGCTCAGGATGGATGGCAAACTAATTTATGCAGTAGCCAAATCACTTGCTCACAATTTTAATGCCAGTCGCTCACAAAGTAGAACTTTTGCTGACGAGATCTTGGAGGGAACATAGCTCATAACAATATCCCTGTGAGGCAGACGAAGCTAAGAGAGTGACTCTGTGAGTATATATTGTTGGGAAAATGCAACTATAAAGGAACATCTGGAATGTGGGAACATTTCCTAGGCCATAATGGCTCACATTACCAGGGCAGTTAGATTAATTGATGCAGTTTATAATTTCTATGGCCCAAACAGCGCCAGGCTGTTGATGAGCCTCCCTAGTCGGGACCACATCCAGCCTGTGCTGAAAGCACTGCACTGGCTGCCAATAGCATACCGGATTCGCTTCAAAGTGCTGGTTCTTACCTTTAAAGCCCTATATGGCCAGGGTCCAACATACCTAAGGGGACCGCCTTTCCCCATATGTTCCCCCACGGGCACTACGGTCGGGGACACAACACCTCCTGACAATGCCAGGCCCCAAGGAGGCCAGGCTGGCTGCTACCAGGGCCAGAGCTTTTTCGGTGGTGGCTCCTGCCTGGTGGAACGAGCTCCTGGAGGAGATCTGGGCCTTCCGGGACCTTGTGCAGTTCCGCAGGGCCTGCAAGACGGAGCTCTTCCACCAGGCTTTCAAGTAGGAGCCACCACCATCGTTATGTTACCATCACCTGGGAAGAGAGAACGACAGTGTCGCGTGGAACTGAGAGCATTGAGTAGATGTACCCTCTTGTGACGTCATCTTTGTGGAAGATCAGACTGGAACAGCTAGAGCACTTATTTTGATGTAAATGTAGTAATGATTTTATATGGTTTTAATTTGTTTTATCTGTTGGCTTATGCCTATTTGTGAGCCACTCTGAGCCCACGCTGCGGGGAGGAAGGGCTATAAATTGAATTTATAAATAAATAAAATAAAAAATATGTGACCAATATGGTATAAAAGAAGGCAGGAAGCTTCATTTCGGGACTGACTCTCAGAGATCCAGGGAAGGCTTTGTCTTTTGTGATCTCTCTGGGCCAGTCCAGAGGCTTCTGTGCATGGGGAAGTCTTTGTTCTGTATATTTAACCGCTGACTTGTCTCTTTTTTAGGAAGTAAGTATTCTGTTTTGTATCCCTTGCTTGTCTTTAGCTAATAAACTATTTTATTGTTTAAATAACCTTGTGTTGCATTCCAGCTAACTTTCTTTTAACATTCTACCCGCCTTGGTAAGGGGCAGTCACCAGACCATTACGAACCTAAAGGGGGTAGGAACAGGTGCAGGTAACACTTTATACAGGGTTAGTTTAGACTGACAAGTGCTACAGTTGCATTTCCCCAACAGACTCATCCAGGGTTGCCCAGTGAACTTCCATGGCAAAGTTTGGATTTGACCCTGGGTCTCCAGACCCAAGGCCAGTGTTTAACTGAGATTAAGTGGGATTAAGAGTGAAGGATTTATGTTCATGCATCTACACCTACTAAGTAATAGTGGGGAAGGGAAGGGGTTAGGATGAGGTTTTACCTTGTATAGTTCTACTAGTCAAAACTGAGCATCATCTCACTGTTATTAGTCCTGGGAAGAACAAGAAAGGCATTCTGTCTTTCCTGTCTTCCATTTTCAGGGCTAAAAACAGCTCAGGAAGGGCTTTAGTTTCCTATTAACAAAACTGTGTGGGAAGGAAAGGTTAAACTCTTCTCCTCCTCCACACACATGGCCCCAATCCAAGATGATGGAACCCCCCCCCCCCCCACACACACACACACACTGCTGCAAACTGCTGGGAACCTCTGGTGATTTGTCTCTCTGAAACTCCTGATAGCTTGAGACTTTTAGAAACCTGATGAGGAAACTGAAAACTCTGAAGTAAAAGTGGAAATGAAGGAACCTGAAGAAGCAAATGCAGTCAGAAAACGGTTATATTTTATTTATTTAAGAACATAAGAGACGCCAATGTTGGATCAGGCCAAAGGCCCATCCCGTCCAACACTCTGTGTCACACACTGGCCAGAAATACCAGGTGCCATCAGGAGGTCCACCAGTGGGGCCAGGACATTAGAAGCCCTCCCACTGTTGACCCCCCCCCCAAGCACCAAGAAGACAGAGCATCACTTGCCCCTGATCGAGAATTCCTATCTATACCTTGTGGCTAATAGCCACGGATGGACCTCTGCTCCATATACTTATCTAACTCCCTTTTGAAGCCGTCCATGCTTGTAGCTGCCACCACCTCCTGTGGCAGTGAATTCCATGTGTATTTGATTTGTACCACGCCCTCCCTGCTGAAGCACCTTAGAGTCCAACAAGATTTCTTTACCACAGTGCACACAGTTCAGCTATAAAAATGATTTATTCCTCATTGATTTCAAAGGGTCTTGGTCCATAAACGCTTTCAAGTTCTCGATTAGAGCGCCTCAGATGACCTTCCAGATTATCTCATGTACACGGGTATGAAGTATTAGCATAGAATGACTCTGAGCCTGCTTGCAGTTACTTGAAAGATGCACCCTTTCCAGGATTTCATCCCTTCCTCCACTCTCAGTTTTAAGAGGTAACCATATTTGGTGTGGGATTGCAGAACTGGCTTTTCTGGGATTAATCGTGTACAAGATAAAAAATCAGATAAGGAGGCAAAACACGGTGTCAGCAGCCCTTTCTTTTCCTGCTGTACACAACACAGAGGAGAAGACTCCGCTGCCCCCCCCTTCCTGCACACTGTCCACGCAAAGATCACAAAGCCACAGTTTGTTTTCTGACCACATGCTAGAAAGACTTCAGTCATCCTCCTAGGTAGTGGAGCGTTTCCATGATTCTAAGCAAAGCAAGGCTGAAGTGCCAGTGAAATCAGCCAGCTGAAATTCCAAGTAAATAACCTGGATTGATGCAGCAATTCTTTCTTAGGAAATGCCAAGTGCAGATTTTGGCTTTGTTATTCAGGGTTTGAGCAAACATTCCTTAATCTCTGATGGAAGCCTCTCCCTCCCTGACCCCTTCACTTCCTCTCTTGTAGACATGATGCATGAAAGTACAGCCATTGTCAAATTTGATCCTTATTTCCTTTTTATGGCTTTTCATGTGAGATGACAGTTCAGTCTTAGCTTGGCTGACACAGCTGTCTATGACATTAACATTTCTTCGTCTGGCATCTTGCAGACTTTTCATGCTCTCGGTGTTAGTTTTTCATAAGCCTTTGGCCCCAGGCACACGGGCCGGATATCGTGGAGGGGGGGAAGCGTGGCTAATTGCCCCGGCGCAGTTTGATCCGCGATTACGCGATCAGACGCGCCGGCGGCACAGCATGGGTCCTTCCCTCGGCACCAGAGGGTAAACGAGAAACCGGAGGGGAATGCCGCGCGCCAGCGCGATCACACCACAGGCATCTGGAGGCATCTGCGGTATGCCACAGGTGCGCTCCCCAGATGTTGGGGTGTGATCGCACCCGGATAATCCGCCCACATTCCGTGCCTCTCCCACGGCAACTTTGCCGTGTGACCGGGGCCTTTGTTAAGTTTCCTGTGTTACCAAAAGGCCATTCCTAATGAAGGTGATTGATATGCACAAAGGTTCTCTAGGTTCTAAGCTTTGCTCAGTTATTGAGATCTCTAGGAAGAAGGTCTTAGTTTCAGTCCTTTGCACCGAGTGTTTTAAAAATGGAGCTCCGATAACAGTCCTTTGCACCGAGTGTTTTAAAAATGGAGCTCCGATAACAGTTTTGGGAAAGACCCCTGCCTAAAAGAAGAGACAGCACCGAACCTCCTGGCCCACAAAAAGGTGGCTATGCTAATGTGTTTTTCAGAATCTGGTTCCTAATTTGATATGCAGTCTAGCTCTAATAAAGGCAGTGGGATTTTTCTAAGGATTTCAACAATCAGACAGGTTGCCTTACAATGCTCCCTCTAAGCTGTGGAGTCCCTCTAAGCTGTGGAGTCCTGTAGTCTTGTGAGAATTTTTGCTCACAAGACTACAGCTTAGAGGGAGCGTTGCTTGTGATGGGTGCAAAATCTGCTCTCCAGCCCTGACAGCCAGCAGCTTGCCCTCAGCTAAGACTTGGTTTTCCCATCCATGGACTATAAGGAAGGCCGAGAGCCGAAGAATAGATGCTTTTGAACTATGGTGCTGGAGAAGACTCTTGAGAGTCCCTTGGACTGCAAGAAGATCAAATCAGTCAATCCTACAAGAAATCAACCGTGACTGTTCCCTGGAAGGCCAGATAATGAAACTGACGCTCAAATACTTTGGCCACCAAATGAGAAGGGAGCACTCACTGGAGAAGACCCTGATGCTGGGAAAGATTGAAGGTCAAAGAAGACCGGGACGGCAAAGGATGAGATGGTTAGGCAGTGTCATAGATGCAACGAACATGAAGTTGAGCCAACGTCAGAGGACGGTGGAAGACCGGAGGGCCTGGCGGGATCTGGTCCATGGGGTTGCGAAGAGTCGGACTCGACTGTGCGACTGAACAACAACAACAAAAGGATGTGGTGGCAGAGAGGTCAGCTAGTTGAAATGGACTGCACTCCTTCACGCAGCAGATGCAGCATGACATTTTGCAAAGTTCCTCTACAGTAACCCTTCTCCCCGACATTCTAATTTATTTATTTCAGGAAGTTTTCACACAGGGGAGCATTTTGAACATGACTGTTCTCCACATGCAGTTGAAAGTGGTGCACCCCATTCTACCAGCTCATGGTTCTACTACCTTGTTCTGCTGCAGGTGTAAAAGGTAAAGGTAAAGGTTCCCTTGCTCGAAAGGCAGTTGAATCCGAATCTAGGGTTGTGGTGCTCATCTCCGTTTCAAAGCCAAAGAGCCAGCGCTGTCCGAAGACGTTTCCGTGGTCATGTGGCCGGCATGACTAAACACCAAGGCGCGCTGAACGCTGTTACCTTCCCACCGAAGTGGTACCTATTTATCTACTTGCAATTTCTTGCTTTCGAACTGCTAGGTTGGCAGGAGCTGGAACTAGAGACAGGAGCTCACTCCGTCATGCGGCAACTCGGGTCTCGAACTGCTGAACTACCAACCTTCCACAGCCTGCAGTTCAGCCTCTTAACCACTTGAGCCACTGCAGCTGGAGGTGTACACTAGGTCTAACTGCCATATGTCTCAGTCCCTAAACTCTTGCAATGCACTACTGGGATGCATACCTGTCAAACAGGAGAAGGGTGGAACGCCATTTCAAACATTTTGAGATACACTGCTGTGAATGCCCAAGACAGTCTCATATGCTAACATTTTGTCACCCCTACCATGTGGCACATGCTCACTGGGGAAAACCCTCACACGTTGTGGCAATTTCTAGGGCAGTCCCATCTAGTCAATGTACAGTTACCCGAAATACAAATTTATGACACTTGAGATGATTTGTACATCATGCCAAACCACAGTTTGGTGTTGTGTGAGCAGGTTTGTGTGTTCCCCTCGCAAACGTCAAGTGAATCAGAAAACTAGTGTTTGAAGTTCCCCCAAACCAGGACTGGAAATCACAGTCTGATCCTGCTTGAGCCTTATTTGCATGGCAAGAAACGGAGGTTTGCCCTGGCATCTGAACTGGAGTCGGTTTTTCCATTGGCTCCTCTTTTTCTGCTGTGTTGCTTATGCATTAATTAAAATATAATAATTTCCTTCTGCAACTGACATTGCTGGCCCTTATTTAAGATTCCATCTCTTCTTCATTACAGCTATTACAGCGACTCACAGAAGCTCTTCCCCTGCCACAAATTGTATTAGACTTTAAGGTGCTACTGGATTCTTGTTCTATTTTGCTGCCATAGTCAGACCAACAAGGCTACCCATCTTGATCTTACAGCAATTAGTTTTTTAAAAGCGTAATATTTCTTTGTAATCGAGTCTCATTAAAACAGGAATCCGTTACAAGTTGTATCTAATACTACACTGTTCTGATTCCCTGTTGGGGTGTTTCTCAGCACTGCAAGCCACACTTTTAAGCAGAGATGCTTAGACCATGAAGGAAACTGACTAAACAGGGGAAACCATAAAATGGATGATTTAAACTGTAAAATTTTATAGTCGTGACGGATTTCTGTGAAATCCTCCCAAAGCGGCAGTCCACACCCGAATGAGGGCTGAATTCTCTGATTTTGATGGAGCTGGAATGCATCCCAGTGCTGTCCAAGTACCGTATTAAAAAAAAAAAATTATGATTAATCATGGAATTTCTCATTGGGAGGCAAATTCCAAAAGGGCAGCCATGTTAGTCTATTGCTCACAACAAATGAAGGGGGTTGCGGTATGACATAAACCAACATAATAGAACGACTGCAAATAGTGCAAATCATGCAAATTCTAATTTGTATTAATGCAACAATATTGAATCCAATCCATTGTACACTTATGTTTTACAGAAAATAAGGACGTCACAAGATGAAATGAAGACGTCAGCAGATGAAACTGGACGAACTCCCCCGGAGTTAACATTCGTTTCGAGGTGTCTTTTTCATACATAAGACCTCCTAACAAGAAACATATTCATTACTTATTACAGGAACATAACCCGGCAATAATTAAATCCAGCATATAGCTATCATTACATGCATACAGCCGTGCATCCACATGATCACGAATCTTCCAAATTGGACTTTCCTTTGTTCTATAATAAAACATAATTTGATCACCTTATTCTGTTTCCATCTTATTACTTCCATATTTTACAACATTGTACAAAACAGAAACAAACAGGAGTTCTTACTATCTGTGACGGAAACAGGAGTAAAGATATCTGTCACCCATGGGACTGCCCTTGAGAAGCGTATGGACACTTTAATTGGTACAGGATATCGCAGCCAAGATGCTGACTGGAGTGGGCCGCAGGGAGCATCTCACTCCAGTCTTGGCCCATCTGCATGGGCTCCCAGTTTGTTTCTGGGCACAGTTCAAGGTGCTGGTGTTGACCCTCAAAGCCGGCACGGTTTGGGGCCCAACATACCTGCAGAACCGCCTAATCCCTTGTGAACCTGCCTAACATTACAGTCATCTTCGGAGGCCCTGCCGTGGGTACCTCTGCCTTCTGTGATTAACTGGGTTGCAACCCGGGACAGGGCCTTCCTTGTCGTGACACCAAAGAAGAAGAAGAAGAGAAGAGATTGGATTTATACCCCGCCCTTCACCTGGAGTCTCAGAGCGGCTTACAAACTCCTTTCCCTTCCCCTCCCCACAACAGACACCCTGTGAGGTGGGTGGGGCTGAGAGAGCTCTTGACAGAAACTGCTCTTTTTTGAGGACAGCTGTGCCAGAGCTTGTGAATGACCCAAGGTCACATCAGCAGGTGCAAGCGGAGGAGTGGGGAATCAAACCCAGGTTCTCCCAGACTAGAGTCCGCGCACTTAACCACTACACCAAACTGGCTCTGGAATGATCTGGAATGATCCCCTTCTGGCGCTGCCTTCCGGCAGCAGGCGAATACTTTTTTTTGTTACGTTTGGCATTCCCTCAGTGACTCCCCCTTTCCTAACCAATGATTTTATGTTTTGTATGTTTTTAAACTCTTTTTAAAATGGTTTCAATTATGCGTCGATTTTAATGGTTTTTAAAATGTGATTTTTATCATGTATCGCTAGCCACCTTGGTGGCCCTTGTAAGGTGGGATGCAAATTATGTAGAAGAAGAAGAGGAAGAGGAGGAGATTGGACGTATACCCTGCCCTTCACTCAGAGTCTCAGAGCGGCTTACAAACTCTTTTTCCTTCCCCTCCCCACAACAGACACCCTGTGAGGTAGGTGGGGCTGAGAGAGCTCTTGACAGAAACAGCTCTTTCAAGGACAGCTCTGACAGAACTTGCCCAAGGTCATCCAGCAGGTGCAAGTGGAGGAGTGGGGAATCAAATCCGGTTCTCCCAGATTAGAGTCCACGCACTTAACCACTACACTAAAATTAATGTGCCCATCTCTTCTTCCAAGGAGTTCAGGGGGCTGCCTGTGATTCTCCCATCCTCTACTTATCCTCACAACAACCCTATGGAGTTGGCTAGGCTGAGAGAGAATGATTGGTGGAAGGATAACCACAGTGCAGTTCTAAGAAGAATTATGCCCTACGAAACCCATTCCTTTCAATGGACTTAGAAGCATGTTACCCTGCTTGGTATTGCTCTGTCAAGCTGCTATGAAGTGAGCTCCAATGAAATCAACAAGATTTACTTCTGAATAAATCCATGTAGAATTGCGCTTTTACATTGCTTCTACCAGGTGAGAGACAGCCCTTCTGGGAGCACACTTGAGACTGTTTTTAAAACGGTACTGTTTAGTGATAACTAAAGCCTTAGAGGAATATTTTTACAACTGTATTTTCATACAGCTAATACACAGGTTTTTATTACTTGGGTACTGTGAAACATAACTCATTGAACAAGGCATATAATTCAATTAGACACATAATTCCTTTTAGAATTCCTCTCGTGCAAAGTCCTCGGACACTGAGGAGCTAATTATATATTGCACTGTTTATAGATCTGCCAGGTCTCCTGTCGAACAGACTGTACTGGGGTTTTTAAATTCCCAGGCGTGCCAGGCAATGTTGCCTCTAAGCTGTGGAATCTTGTGAGCAGAAATTCTACTTTGTGAGCAACTGGAATTAAAGCTGTGAGCGAGCGATTGGGCTCCTGCATAAATTAGCCTACTCTGGAGCCATCCCTTCCTGAGCTAAGACAAAAAACTGTGAGCTGGAGGCTAAAAAACTATGAGCTGGCTCACACTAACTCAGCTTAGAGGGAACACTGGTGCCAGGGCCCAGTTCAGATTTGGCCACAACACACAAGGACGTGGGACTTGAACCTCCCCCCTCCACATGCTGTTTTTCTGACCTGAAATAGACCTGAGGAGCTGCTGTTTGGCCCCACTGGGGAAACTTACATGTACTGATGGACTACAAAACAAAGTTGGAGTCCAGTGGCACCTTTCAGACCAACAAAGTCTAATTCTGGATATACTGGTGCTACCGATGCAACAAACATGAAATTGAGCAAACTCCAGAGGACGGCGGAAGACAGGAGCGCCTGGTGTGATAGGCTTGCCAAAAACTCCCGGGTGGATCCCGGAGCGCGCGCACGCAAAGAGTTTCCCCTCGGATGATCGTGGCCCAGCCCCCAGCGTGCCCGGCGTGGTCACATCACTTCCGGGTGACGTGGTCATGGCGCACGTGCGCTCCAGGAAGAAGCCGGGAGTCCCCCGCTCCGACAGCAGGTAAGACTTGGCAACCCTATGGTGTGATCTGGTCCATGGGGTCACAAAGAGTTGGACTCAACTGTGCGACTGAACAAGAAGAACATAAGCTTTCTCATGTGTGGACACTTCAGATGCAAGTAATTCTGCCAATGGGGTGAACAGCCACTCCCCAGGGTCATGTATTTATTTACGATATTTCTATGCCGCTTCTTCAGAGTCCTGCTTTGCTCAGTTTCAGGTCAGGAAGAGGTTAAGCCCCCTCTCCCCACGCACTGTGGTCCCAATCCAAATCAGGCCCTTGCACACCTGGAAACTGAGTTTCAGCATGGAGTTCCTGTCATACATTTGTTTGACAGGGCCCATGGTAGACATGGAGTGGAATACAGGTCAGGAAGACAGTCGAACAGTTAGACCCTGTTATGTATTGAGCCTGAATTGTCCTTGCAAAAAGACTGAGCTTAGGGATGCATAACAATAGATCGCTAGGATCCTAGAATGGACCAGTAGGGAGACAGGGATCCTAGAGTAAACCAACTGGGAAGCAATAGAGTGTAAATAGCCTATCGTTGGGAGTGGGGTGTGTTTTGGGTGTAACCCTTTTCAGGCACAGGGCTATTTTTGGGCAGGAACACACAGGAACGGAGTTCCGCCTGGCTCCCAAGTTGGCCACGCCCAGCAGGAACTCATTAGCATAACAGGCCACACCCAAAAGCAGAAACGCATTAGGATTGGCTACATTAGGGGTGTGTGGCCTAACATGCAAAGGAGTTCCTGCTGCAAAAAAAGCCCTGGCGTTTTGACAACAAACAAGGTAAACAGAATAAGAAGCAAAAGGTGGGCGTGGCTGGATGACCACACTTCTGGTAACATGGGTGTGTGGCCTAATATGCTAATGAGTTCCTGCTGTTGGGTGTGGCCTATTATGCTAATGAGTTCCTGCTGGGCTTTTTCTACAAAAAGAGCCCTGTTTAAAATCAGGCATAAATACCTGGCTTCGGCCAGGGGTCGCCAGTCTCCTTTCTCTTGCTGAATCACTAATAAACGATGAGCTGATCACTTCTACGCGTCTGAACCCAGTATATTTCAGACCCCTTATAGGCTGTCAGAAGAGTTGATAAAGGATCAAAATGCCTCCCTAACCTCTGCTCCCCAGGACATACACATAGAGACGATATTGCCCTTGTATTGATCAAGGCTGGATGACATCTCTGCAGTACTGATCCTCAACAGATCTGCTGCAACTCCTCCAGAGCTCCTAGACCTGCTTGCTCTAGATCAAGGGCCATAGTGAGGATTGCAGGGCAAAATAATGTATCTTTTTACTCCCTTGCTGTTACCAAGAGACTTATAACTGGCTGAGGCTAAAGATTCTAGTTGGTGCATACCTGCTTTGGCATGGGAGGAAGAAATATGTTGATATGTCAGTTGGTGATGGGGCACAGTGCCATCGAGTCGCGGTTGGCTTATGGCGACCAACCCCCTGGAAAAGCCTTCTGGTAGGCATGGGTGGGAACCAGGCCTGTAGCCAGGATTTTTTAATTTGGGGGGCCTTTAAATAAGACAGGGGGTACCCCCACACACCCCTGCTGCACACACACCCAAGGGGTTGCCTGGGCTGGATGGGAAGTTCGGGGGGCCAGGCCCCGAGATGCCCCACTGTAGCTATGGGCCCGGTGGGAACCGGTAGCAGGCTCAGGCATGGACGATGCAAGGAAACCTACCATGTGGAGGCCTTGTAACTGCTGTTATCAGCAGCCAGAGGGGCAACAGAGGGAAGCTACCAAAAATGGTTGTCCTGAGAAAGAGGGGCAATGGAAGAAGAAGAGAAGAAGAGGAAGAGATTGGATTTATACCCCGCCCTTCACTTGGAGTCTCAGAGTGACTGACAAACTCCTTTCCCTTCCCCTCCCCACAGCAGACACCCTGTGAGGTGGGTGGGGCTGAGAGAACTCTGACACAAACTGCTCTTTTTCAAGGACAGCTGTACCAGAACTTGTGACTGACCCAAGGTGCAAGTGGAGGAGGTGCAAGTGGAGGAGTGGGGAATCAAACCCGGTTCTCCCAGATTAGAGTCCGCACATTTAACCACTGCACCAAACTGCAGGAGGAGGAAGAGAAGGAGACTGGATTTATACCCTGCCCTTCGTTACCCAAAGGAGTCTCAAAGCAGTTTGCAATCTCCTTCCCTTCCTCTCAAAACAACAGACACCCAGTGAGGTTGGTGGGGCTGAGAGAGCTCTCTCAAGGACTGCTCTTGAGACAACAGCTCTGAGAGAACTGTGGCTTGCCCAAGGTCACCCAGCAGCTGCATGTGGAGGAGTGGGGACTTGAACCCAGTTTTCCCAGATTAGAGGCCACTGAACTATTCAAGAGGGCTTTTCTGAGCAGGTAACAAGGCTGCACAGTACAATATGGTTTTACAAACCTAGCTGGATAAATGATTGGGACTGGCAGGGGTAATTTCCTGCAGGAGTGCACAGGAGCGGAGCTCCGGCAGTAAGGAACCCAGGGGGCAGGCACGTGCAACAAGCCCCGCCCCCTGCTCCCAGCAGCCCTCAGTCGGGCCATGAGGAGCAAGAAGCAGCCAGGTAAGTTGCAGAGCACACACACCCCGGCCCGCCTGTTGAGGTGTTTCGGTAACACGCCTTCAGGTACAAGCTCTCCCTCCTCTTGTCAGCTATGCTGCCATGGGGGTTGGGGAGTTCATTCTGTGTCATGTTAATTGTTATGGCAATCCTATCCCTGCTGCTCTGCCTTTACTGAAACACTTATCTCTACAGATGTGCAGGAGGAGGTTGTGTTGTCTGGAGGGCTCCTATGTACCGTGAGAGGCTCCTGGTTCTCAGCTTTAGCCACACACCCCTAGCTAGCAATCCAGAATAGTCCAGTGGAGCCTGAGTGGTGGGTGTTGCCTTCGGACACACTTCTGGTATGCAAATAAGTTGTTTGCATATGTTAGTAAGTTATGCTAATAAGTTATGCTAATGAGCTCCTGCACCTCTTTTTCCATGAAATGACCCCTGGGGACTGGTGGTCTTTACTGCAGAACATTGTATTACTGTAAGTAGGATTGTATTATGTAATTTCTGTACTGCTTAATGTGTCATGTTAATACTTCTTCTGTGTCTTTCTGGTGGTTCCAGACTTCTAATATCCTGATGCATTAGTTACTGAATGTCCCATTTTGTTTGATTGTACTGACTCACTCTGTGTAATTCGCCTGGAGTGCCTGGGAGAATGGCAGGATAGAAACAAATAAACAAACAAATAATAAATAAAGCCTTGAAAGAAACCAGGCCAATTAAATCCAGGGAAGAGGGCTCAAAACAGAAAGGGGTTGCCATGCTACCCTGTGGGTTGCCACCTTCCTCTGCCACCATTCTGGACTTAGAGTCCCTTGGGAAGGCCCAGAGTACCCTCCCAAGCCCAGCCAAAAATGCCTCTTTTAAGCCGAGAAATGTAGGCATGATGACCAGGCAGAGAACATTAAAAGGGTTTATTAATACAGCAAAGCAAAGTGGCTGTCTGATGAGGCTTTACAAATAGCAGAGGAAATAAGGAAAGCGAAAGGCAAAGGCGAAAAGGAAAGATTTACCCAACTGAATGCAGATTTCCAGAGAACAGCAAGGAGAGATAAGGAGGCCTTCCTGAATGAACAGTGCAAAGTAATAGAAGAAAACAATAGAATGGGAAGGACTAGAGATCTCTTCAAGAAAATTGGAGAAATCAAGGGAACGTTCCATGCAAAGCTGGCCTTGATAAAGGACAAAAACGGTAGGGACCTAACAGAAGTAGAAGAGATTAGGAAAAGATGGCAAGAATACACAGAAGAACTATACAAGAAAGACCTCGATGTCCTTGACAACCACAACGGTATAATCACTGACCTCGAGCCAGACATCCTGGAATGTGAAGTGAAATGGGCCTTAGAAAGCATTGCTAACAACAAAGCTAGTGGAGGTGATGGTATCCCAGCTGAGCTATTCAAAGTCTTAGAAGATGATGCTGTTAAAGTGCTGCACTCCATTTGCCAGCAAATTTGGAAAACGCAACAGTGGCCACAGGATTGGAAAAGATCAGTATACATTCCAATCCCAAAGAAGGGCAATGCCAAGGAATGTTCAAACTATCGCACAATTGCACTCATATCACACGCTAGCAAGGTCATGCTCAAGATCCTACAAGCTAGGCTTCAACAGTACGTGGATAGAGAACTGCCAGAAGTACAAGCTGGGTTTCGAAGAGGTAGAGGAACTAGAGATCAAATTGCCAACATTCGCTGGATTATGGAGAAAGCAAGAGAGTACCAGAAAAATATCTACTTCTGCTTCATTGA
The DNA here is from genome assembly GCF_001447785.1 of Gekko japonicus. Taxonomy (NCBI): domain Eukaryota; kingdom Metazoa; phylum Chordata; class Lepidosauria; order Squamata; family Gekkonidae; genus Gekko; species Gekko japonicus. The sequence continues at coordinate 479,750 of NW_015168687.1, forward strand.
CTATGCTAAAGCTTTTGACTGTGTGGATCACAACAAACTATGGCAGGTCCTTAAAGAGATGGGAGTACCAGACCACCTCACATGTCTCTTGAGAAACCTGTATAAGGGCCAAGAAGCGACAGTTAGAACCGGATATGGAACAACTGATTGGTTCAGCATAGGAAAAGGAGTACGACAAGGATGTATATTGTCACCTTGCTTATTTAATATATATGCAGAGTACATCATGCGAAATGCTGGCCTGGATGAATCACAAGCGGGAATTAAGATTGCTGGGGAAAAGATCAACAACCTCAGATATGCAGATGATACCACTCTAATGGCTGAAAGTGAAAAGGATCTAAAGAGCCTCTTGCTCAGAGTAAAAGAGGAGAGCGCAAAAGTGGGCTTGAAGCTCAACATCAAAAAAACTAAGATCATGGCATCCGGCCCCATCACTCCTTGGCAAATAGAAGGGGAAGCTGTGGAAGTAGTGACAGACTTCACGTTCCTGGGATCCCAGATCACCGCAGACTGTGACTGCAGCCATGAAATTAAAAGACGCCTGCTCCTTGGGAGGAAAGCGATGGCGAACCTAAACAGCATGATAAAAAGTAGAGACATCACCCTGCCAACAAAAGTCCGCATGGTCAAAGCAATGGTATTCCCAGTAGTCATGTATGGCTGTGAGAGTTGGACTATAAGGAAGGCCGAGCGCCGAAGAATAGATTCTTTTGAACTATGGTGCTGGAGAAGACTCTTGAGAGTCCCTTGGACTGCAAGAAGAACAAATCAGTCAATCCTCAAAGAAATCAACCCTGACTGTTCCCTGGAAGGCCAGATAATGAAACTGAAGCTCAAATACTTTGGCCACCAAATGAGAAGGGAGCACTCACTGGAGAAGACCCTGATGCTGGGAAAGATTGAAGGTCAAAGAAGACGGGGACGGCAAAGGATGAGATGGTTAGACAGTGTCAAGGTACAAGCTCTCCCTCTTCCATGAGGGCAGATCTGCACGCCTCCCCCCCCAATAGCTAGCAATCCAAAATAGTCCAGTGGAGCTTGAGTGGTGGGGGTTGCCGCCGGACACACTTCCGGTATGCAAATAAGTTATTTGCATATGTTAATGAGTTATGCTAATGAGCTCCTGCCCCTCTTTTTCCATGAAATGACCCCTGGTCTAAAGGTAAATAAAACAAATCTTACGCAGCTACGTATTTCTCTTAGCTGGTTATTATTCAACGCCCACAGCCTTTTATACCAGGCCTGTGCCTGTACTCACTCTGTCCCAAGTGAGGGATCTTTCTCTCAGACCAGACTGTCCTCTCAGCTTAACTCTGTGAAAGAAAAGAACACAGTTCCACAGCCCACTAAGTTTAAGTAACAATCCCCTCATACAATCCCTGGACACTGATTGGTTACAATTGGCGCCAAGTATTGTGGGAATTGTAGGCTGTGTCTGCTTTCCACTCCCACATAGGTCTCCTGGGCCTAGGCCTCACTAGGCATCTCCCAGTCCTACACAGATCATGACAGGGGTCACGGTGGTTTCAGATTTTGAAAATGGATCCCTCCCTCTGTAATCCACACTGTCAGTGCTTGATGATAATTTAAATTATTCAGACAAGGAAAGAAGACTCCCTTATCACATCTCATCTTTCCCACTGTTTTGTCTCGCCCTGTTTGGGGGACCTGCAGCACAGCCAGTTTGCCAGTTGTCATCTTGCAGTTCTGAATTCATGTACTCATGAAGTCTGGTGAATGTATTTAAAACTTCTGATTTGGCACAGACCCCATCTCTGAGTGGCAATATGCATGCCAGTGTCGCTTATTAGAACACACGTACAATGTTAGTCTCCCTGTGTCTTTTGCTTGTTGGTGAAGCAAACCAACACCCCCTAATGTTGTCTGCTGACGACATCACATCCAGCTCAAAATATACTGTTAAGTGCCCTCCACGTGCCCTCTACACCTGATAGGAGATAATTAAGATTCTGTTACTTCCCACAATTAGAAAAAAAACCCCCCCCAAGTCTCCACAAGATGTGCACAAGCACCCAACGGCGCATGCGCACAAAGAGGAAAGCGAAAGTGCCGTTTCGGCTTAAAAAAAATAAATGACCCCGTTTGTCACAGCAGCGGTGCCTAGCCACTGCTGGTGTGATCGCGCCGTGCCGCTTCTTTGCCGCACTGCAGGAT
>NW_015168687.1:486562-495305 GCF_001447785.1 Gekko japonicus
CAAAAATAGCCCTGGCCTGTAGGGTTTTCCAAGCAAGAATCAATGGGTGGTTTGCCATTGCCTGTCTGTGCTTAGCAACCCTGGACTTCCTTGCTGGTCTCCCATCCAAACACTAGCCAGGGTCAACCTTGCCTAGCTTCCGATCTCAGGCTGGCCTGGACCATTCAGGTCTGAAGCACTAGGCAAGAAAAGGGGAGGGGCTAATTTGATGATGCTGAAGGAGGAGAAGGAGATTGGATTTATATCCCACCCTTTCACTACCTGAAGGAGTCTCAGAGCGGCTTACAATCTCCTTTCCCTTCCCCTCCCCACAACAGACACCCCGTGAGGCAGGTGGGGCTGAGAGATCTCTTTCCAGAACTGTCCTTGAGGGAACAGCTCTGACAGAACTGTGGCTTGCCCAAGGTCATCCAGCCAGGGGCAAGTGGAGGAGTGGGGAATCAAACCTGGTTCTCCCAGATTAGAGTCCACACACTTAACCACGACACCAAACTGGCTGATGATGACCCGGTGATCCTTCTAGCAGCACTGGATTGGGACACTCCAAACTCTTTCTCCTCATATTCCCAAATCTCTTCCAGCAGTCAGGGTACAATAATGGATTGAAGCCATTGGGGCTGTGGAGGGGGGGGGATTTAACGCGTTCTCCTTCCCCATGCCATTTCTGTATCTGAAAATGACCATTGCAGGCCGCTTTGAGTCCTAGGAGGGAAAACAGACTGGTACTAATCATGGGACTTCAACAACACACAGGGCCTAAACTCTATGTGACAAAGTCCTTGTGTCCCCTGCCCCAGTCCTGTCACTAAGAGGTGGTCTGGGAGTTCTGTGCCCAGAATGTAATTTACAGGTGCTGGAAACTTAATTTCCCAATTCAGGTTGCAAGTGTGGTGTGAGTAGGATTGCCAGGTGTGGGTTGGGAAATACCTGGAGACTTTGGGGGTAGATCCAGGAGAGAGCGGGGTTTGGGGAGGGGAGGGGCCTCAGCCATATAGGGGGTGGTGCCTCGGCAGGGCACAACGCCACGGAGTCCACCCTCCAAAGCAGCCATTTTCTCCAGGGGAGCTGATCTCTGTCAGCTGGAGATCAGTTGTGAAAGCAGGAGATCCCCAGGCCGCACCTGGAGGCTGGCAACCCTAGGTGTGAGGGACAGGTGACTTAAGCCTCCCCCTCCCGTGTCATTTTCCCCAACCTGAAATGGCCTCTTGGGCCTTGCGTGGCCACGTTTCTGTGTTCTGCAATGAAAACAGGGGGTGAGACAAATGCCCAGCGCATAATTTACTCAGATTCTAGCCTTTTAACTATTAGAAATATCAGGAGGACAAGGGATGTACAGAGAGGCTTTGCATAAATAAATAATTTTATATTAGTGTTTTAATCCATTTACTCTGCTTCTGAAAATGGCCCGTGGGCCGTAATAAAGACTGGACTGAACATGTATCAATGGGGTAGAGGTGACGTGATCAGCTACATAACCAGGGCTATTTTGGGGCAGGAACGCACAGGAACGGAGTTCCGGCTGGGTTCAGAGTTGGCCACGCCCACTGCAGCCAAAAACTCTGCGTGCCTGGCTACAGAGGGAAGGCCTGGAGAGCGAACCTCCCCCCCGGCGACTCCAAGGTGCCTCCCTGTGCCTGTCCAAGGGCCAGCTTGCCCGGGGCCCCCGCAGCCACGGGGCGCCCAGGCAAGCCAAGGAAAGGCAGTTTAAATTGCCTTCCCATCCCTTCAAGGGGGTGCTTGCCTAGGCCTAACATGATAATGAGCTGTGCAGTCAGGGGTGTGGCCTAATATGCTCATGAGTTGCTGTTGTTGGGGGTGGCCTATTATGCTAATGAGTTCCTGCTGGGCTTTTTCTACAAAAAAAGCCCCGTACGTAAGAGTTTCCCCAATGGGACAAATGACTTCCACAGGCTGTTTTGAATCAGCAGAACAGCATTGATGGGGGTGGCTCCAGCACACTCTTCCTGCTTACCGCGGTCACGATCCAAATCATGCCCACGTGCTCCTGGACATTAAGCTCAGAAGACAAAACTGCCAGGCCACGTCAGGGACGCTGTACACTGCTTTGATCAGGCTGCGCACGGAGCATTGTGTGCAGTTCTGGAGGCCTCACTTCAAAAAGGATGTGGACAGAGTGGCGCGGGTGCAGAAGAGAGTGACAAGGATGATGGGGGGGGGACCTGGAGGCCAAGCCCTACGAGGAAAGTCTGAGGGACTTGGGAATGTTTAGTCTGGCGAAGAGGAGATGGGGGGAAGGGACAAGATTGCTCTAAGTAGCTGAAGGTCTGTCACGTAGAGGAGGGCAGGGAGCTGTTCCTGTTGGCAGCAGAGGAGAGGATTCACAATAATGGGTTTAGATTAAGGACAGGACGATACCAGCTGGATATGAAAAGTACTGGGTTCGATGCATGGAGAGGCGGACTACGACAGGTTGACAAGTCAAGTTTATTCAGTACAACACAAGACAGAGAACTGGCCGGCAAGGGCCAACTATATACACCCACCCCAGACACATCTACAGTCCTATTGGAGGGTTTGAATCTCCCGCCAAGTTCCTATTGGTGGACTAAAAGGTGGACCAGGACGTAGACCTCTAGTGGCGGTCCACGGACACAACAGGATATTAGGGGGGGAAATTTACAGTAAGAGTTTTTCAACAGGAGAATCAGCTTCCTAGGGAGGTGGTGAGCTCCCCCTCACTTTAAGCAGCAGCTAGACAAACACTTGTCAGGGATACTCTAGGCCAGTGATGGCGAATCTTTTAGAGACCGAGTGCCCAAACTGCGACCCAAAACCTACTTATTTATCGCAAAGTGCCAACACGGCAATTTAATCTGAATACTGAGGTTTTACTTTAGAAAAAAACAGCTCATACATTAACTTAAGATGATCCAAACTGAGTAAGGAAAGCAATCCCAAATGCTTTCATTGACTTAAAATTATTTGGCAGAGAATTCGACCCTTTAATGATGGTCTGGGCCTGGCTGGGGCGATGGCACGCGTGCCCACAGAGAGGGCTCTGAGTGCCACCTCTGGCACCCATGCCATAGGTTCGCCACCACTGATATCGGTAATACCTGTTCATTCCCATAAATGGAGGTGAATGTTATCCACCATTATAAATATCTATGGCGCTTTACATGGTATTTTCCCATGTGGATGTCTTTCCGTGTGGACATTTTTCCGTGTGGGCATTTTTCCATGTGGGCTCTTTTCCTGTGAGCATTTATGACCAGTGTTCCCTCTAAGCTGAGTAAGTGTGAGCCAGCTCACAGTTTTTTAGCCTCCAGCTCACAGATTTCACAAGTCAAGTAAGACATTCTGCGCAAAGCACCCAGCCATTAGAATGCATCTCTTGTCAGGGTTGGTTTTGATGCAGGCTCAAGAGACTAATGTCTCTGTTTCATGACTCGTCTCCATCAGTTTGCCGACTTGGGCACCCAGATGATTTTCCTTTCTTCAGTTCGCTCCTGGCTATGTGAAACAGGCACTTAATTTTGGTCCCTAAATCAATAAGAGTGCAGCTGGCAAGTCTGGGCATACGGAATGTGCAATAACTCATTCAGTCCATACTTTGATCTGCTCTCACGAGCTCCCCAGCCTGCCAACTGAAGTCAAGGCGGAGACCTGCAGAGGCCTTGGTGTGGCACCAGAACACCCTCCTGCCCAAAGCAGCCACGTAATAACAGAAGAGGCAGAGTTGGAATTTGCACACATTCCTGTGTGAGAGTAAGGAGTGCAGCTGGCGGCTCACTCAGATCGAAGCTGTGCGTGTACATCCTACATGTTTACGGTCGCCAGCTCTGGGATGGAAAATACCTGGAGACTTTGGGGGGTGGAGCCGGGAGAGGGCAGGGTTTGGGGAGGGGAGGGACCTCAGCATGGTACAAGGCCACAGAGTCCACCCTCCAAAGCGGCTGTTTTCTCCAGGGGAACTGATATCTGTCAGCTGGAGATCAGTTGTAAAAGCGGGAGATCTCCAGGCCCCACCTGGAGGCTGGCAACCCTATGCATGCTCCGTAGGCTTCATCTAGCTCCGTAGGCTTCATCTAGCAAATTGCCTTTGCTGGACTACCCACTCCCCCTATGGTCCTATAATGCCCCATTGTTCATGGGAGACCAGTCTAGACCTGGCAAAATAGTCAAGGCACAATTAATATTTGGTAACATCCACGGGACTCATAAAATAGTGCCTGGGGCTTAGTAAAGGCAGGACTTCAAAAGAAATAGAGGGCTGTAATTAATTGGAAGAGCACATGTTTTGAATTCCTGAGGGCCCGGGTTCAGTCCCTGGCATGTCTCTTTCAGGACTCTCAGGTAGCCGTGGATGTTGGGAAAGACCTTTCTCACCTGGGAGAACGGCTGCCAGTCGCAGTAGGCAATACAGAGCTAGACAGGATAGGGTTGCCAGTTCCAAGTGGGGCTGTGGTGGCTCAGAGGTTAAGAATCTGAGTTGCAGACCGGACGGTCTGTAGTTCGGCGGCTCGAGACCCGAGTGCCACGTGACGGAGTGAGCTCCCGTCTCTGGTCCCAGCTCCTGCCAACCTAACAGTTCGAAAGCAAGAAATTGCAAGTAGATAAATAGGTACCGCTTCGGTGGGAAGGTAACAGCGTTCCGTGCGCCTCGGCGTTTAGTCATGCCGGCCAGATGATCATGGAGAAGTCTTCGGACAGCGCTGGCTCTTCGGCTTGGAAACGGAGATGAGCACCGCAACCCTAGAGTCGGATTCGACTGGCTTTCGAGCAAGGGAAACCTTTACCTTTTACTACCCTCCAAAGCAGCTGATTTTCTCTGGGGGAGCTGATCTCAGTCACCTGGAGATCAGTTGTAGTTCTGGGAGATTTCTCCACTTCACCTGACCCAGTATAAGGCAGCTTTCTGTGTTCATAAGTCCAGAGCTGCTGATGGTGTCCCCAAGGACTCGCTCTCTTCTCCTTGCTATGTTGTCCCACCACAGAGATGCTGTGGTTCATCTGCCCGTTTGCCCCCTTTGTCTGCTGCCGTTGAGAGTCAACGCTTCTTAGAGGAAATGGAAATGGGAAGCAAGCCCCACACATTTCATAAATAGGGCCAGGCTCTTAGAAATAATAATAAGTGGAGAGAACAGAAAGTGCATCCATTGTGTCCTTCCCCTTTCCCATCCTTGGGTCAGCCACAACTTATGCGGGCCGCACCAGAGAGGGCCAGTTTGCACGGGACAAGGGACTGCAAAGGGCTGTGTTGTCTATTCATCCAGCTGTCAACGCTGAAGCACCTGGCTCCTCCTCCTCCTCTGCTCTTGGGCAGTGAGAGATGGAATTCACTGCCACAGGAAGTGGTGGCAGCTACAAGCATGGTCGGCTTCAAAAGGGAATTAGGTAGGCATATGGAGCAGAGGTCCATCAGTGGCTATTAGCCACAAGGTATAGATAGGGGCTCTGGGGCAAGGGATTTCTGTACTTAGATTACTGTATCTTTATTTATATGCCAATAAAAGGCTTTGGATTGGATTGGCTCTCTTCTCCCTGCTATGTTGTCCCACCACAGGGATGCTGTGGTCCATCTGCCTTTTGCCCTCTGTCTGCTGCCATTGAGTGTCAAAGCTTCTTAGAGGAAACAGAAATGGGAAGCAAGCCCCACACATTTCATAAACAGGGCCAGGCTCTTAGAAATAATAATAAGTGGAGGGAACAGAAAGTGCATCCATTGTGTCCTTCCCCTTTCCCATCCTTGGGTCAGCCACAACTTATGTGGGCCACACCAGAGAGGGCCAGTTTGCACAGGACAAGGGACTGCAAAGGGCTGTGTTGTCTATTCATCCAGCTGTCAACGCTGAAGCACCTGGCTCCTCCTCCTCCTCTGCTCTTGGACAGTGAGAGATGGAATTCACTGCCACAGGAAGTGGTGGCAGCTACAAGCATGGTCGGCTTCAAAAGGGAATTAGGTAGGCATATGGAGCAGAGGTCCATCAGTGGCTATTAGCCACAAGGTATAGATAGGGGCTCTGGGGCAAGGGATACTCTGTCTTCTTGGTGCTTGGGGGGGTAAAATAACACCCCCCTACAAAGGACTAATAATAGTGTGTGTGGGGGGGGATACAGTTTTGATTAGTGAAGATATGTGGGGGTGGAAGGGTTAAACCCCATCTCTCCCCCCCAATACATTATGTTCTTATGTTCTTATGAGAGTTTTATTTATTTAATTCATTCATACCTCTATCTTTCTCCCCAGTGGGGGCCCAAAGGGTCTTCCTCTCCTCCATCTTGTCTTCCTCTCCTCCATTTTATCCTTACAACAACCCTGTGAGGTAGGTTGGGCTGACAGTATGACTGGCCCAAGGTCACCCAACAAGCTTCCATGGCACAAGTGGGAATTTGAACCTGGGTCTGACACTCAGAAGAAGAGGAGGAGGAGGAGGAGGAGGAGGAGGAGGAGGGCTTCAAAAATAAGCAGGGCTGGTCATGGTTAGGATGGGAGACCACCAAGGAAGCCCCGGGTTGCTATGTAGAGAATGGTAACCTACATTGGCTATTATTGTTCTAGGGGGTGTGGTTTTCCTTGGTTCAAATTGTATATCGTTGCGTGGTTCTGTATGTTTGTTGCTGTGTTCTGAGCTGAATAAACAAATCACTTTTGAAAAGAGCTGCCTCAAGACCAGTACATAAACCAAGCCATGATATTATAGCCCTTTGGACAAACAGACAAACAAAAATAACACCCCCCTACAAAGGACTAATAATAGTGTGTGTGGGGGGGATACAGTTTTGATTAGTGAAGATATGTGGGGGTGGAAGGGTTAAACCCCATCTCTCCCCCCCAATACATGGCCCCAATCCTGGAGATTTGAGAACGGAGCATGGGGTGACCAGAGGGTACAATGCCACGGAGCCCCCCTCCAAACATCAATTTTCTTCAGGGTAACCAATATCTGTAGTCTGGAGTTTAGCAGTAATTCCAGGCGATCCCCAGGTCCCACCTGGAGGCTGGCAAAACTTGGGGCAACAGTGGGAGGGCTTCTGGAGTTCTGACCCTGCTGGTGGACCTCCTGATGGCACCTGGGTTTGGGCCACTGTGTAACACAGACTGGACAGGCCACTGGCCTGATCCAACATGGCTTCTCTTATGTTCTCTCTCTGATACAAAATGAAACACTGCTCCTGCCAATGAAAGGCCGACTCTGGGAAGGGTTACCACACAGACGTGGTTTTGATATCCAGCATAAGGTAGTGAAACTCTTCGGTTCCAGTTCCTGTCACTTCTGCTATCCTGACAGAGACGTTCTACTTCAGTAGCGGGCTATTTCGAGACCAGTGACGACGCCGTGTTTCTGAATAGCCCTTTCTGGCTGCCGCGGCCACACAGTACGTGTGACACTCATCTGTGCCTGCCCCTGCTGTTGTCTGCTTCCCGCCGAGCGGCTCCGAGCGGTTGAGGCCAGACCAGTGTTCCCTGTGGGAAGGCACTCTCCTTGAGTCAGTCCTTTTTCATCTCAGAGGAAGGGAGCGTCTCCCCAGCCGCACAGACAGCTTAATACCATCCCCAGATGGGACATAACAATCCATCTTGCCCGGTTTGGTTTGGCAAAGCCAACAAAGCAGCAGGCATGCAAATGGAGCGTTTTGCATTCTTGGGCCTTTAAGATAAAAAACGGTTGCTATGGCTACAGTGATAGAAGGTGGAAGGAGATTTGCAGGAGCGTGCGTGTAATGCTTGTGGATTCATAGGAAAACCCGGCCAGAGAACGATGAGGATTCTAACATGAATTTTCCCTCACTGGTCATTCGCTGTGACTCATTCTTTGACGTTATTATAGGTCAGACCCATGGGAGAGTCACCTTCTTGAGCATGACTGGAAAGCTAGGACTGGATCCAGGTTTTGGAGGGCCCTGGGGAAGATATCTATTGAGGTTAACTGGTGTGGTTAGCAATGTTCCCTCTAAGCTGCGGAGTCCTGTGAGCAAAAATTCTACTTTGTGAGCTGCTGGCATTAAAGTTGTGAGCTTTAATTTGGCTGCTGCATAAATTAGTTTGCTCTGCAACCATCCTTCCTGAGCGAAGACAAAAATGTGTGAGCCGGAGGCTCAAAAACTATGAGCTAGCTCACACTAACTCAGTTTAGAGGGAACACTGGTGGTTAGTCCAGTCACCATTAGTTAGCAGAGTGCTTAAATAAAGCTACACATGCAGGAGCATCACTTCACCAGGTTACTCAGCTTACAAAGCTACACAGAGCCACTTTGCAAGCTGAGAAGAGAAAGACTTCGCTCTTTATTTGAGAAGTACGCTTTGGGTGGGAAAGAGGAGAGATTGCATAGATCACTAACTTGCTAGCTAAAGGATGGAGGCGGATGGCGAGAGGCCCATCTGCCTCATGGTGCCAAGAAAGGACCGCATGTCCCTCTCTTGGTGTGTGCAGGTAGAGAGAACGTCTTCATCCAGAGTGAGAGAGAAGGAGGAAGGGGAAATTGGTCCCTGAGAACACAGTCTGCATTTCAAAGGGGACAGTGACAGAAGAGTAGATACAGGAAGAAAGGTCAGTGTCAGGCTTGTAGCCACAGTGGGGCATTTCAGGGCCTGGCCCCCTGACTTCCGTGCAGCACCCAGGCCCCCCTAACTCGAAGAAGAAGAGGAGGAGGAGGAGGAGATTGGATTTATACCCCACCCTTCACTACCCAAAGGAGTCTCAGAGCGGCTTACAAACTCCTTTCCCTTCCCCTCCCCACCACAGATGCCCTTCTGTGAGATAGGTGGGGCTGAGAGGGC
>NW_015168687.1:495499-497673 GCF_001447785.1 Gekko japonicus
AGGATTTCTACCCCTGCCCCCCCCCCCAGCATGTTGCCCTATTGTGTGCAGGTTTATGGCCACCCCTTGGAAGCAAGAGCAGAGCAGGGTCCTAATATTAAGCTCCAATCCATCAGTGCCAGCTAGGGATGCCAGCCTCCAGGGATTTCCTGGAATTACAGCTCATCTGTCTTATTACCAGTGCTGGTTTCACCACCCCTACGACCCCCTCTGCATATCACACCTAATCCAGTCATGCCTGCTGTCGTCATATACCTGCCATTGTCATTTGCCTGCTATTGTCATTCGGCATTTGAAATGACTCCACTCTCCAGGATATAAGGAAAGATGTTTCCACTGATCAGACTACAGCGATTCATTCCCCCGGAAAAAATGGAAGCATTGCAGGGTGGACTCTACAGGCAGGGCTTTTTTTGTAGAAAAAGCCCAGCTGGAACTCATTAGCATAATAGGCCACACCCAACAGCAGAAATTTATTTGCTTATTAGGACACACCCCTGACAGCACAGCTCATTAGCATATGCATTATACCCTGCTGAGGTACCTCCCCTAACCGGTAGGGTTGCCAGGTCTGTTGGACCAGCCGGCAGGGGATGGGGGTGAATTTACCAGGAGCGGTGAGGGAAGAAGCCAGAAGAGGGAAGAAGCTCCAAGGGGCCTGGGTGGTGGCCAGGGAAGGGGGGGAGGAGAGAAAGGTAGAGTGAGTCATTCAGCCCAGAAGCTTGGGTGATGGACCTGGGGGAGGGGTAGAGGCCTCGACATGAGCTGTGAGGGAAACCCTGGTGCATGCATGGCGTGAGAACCGACAGAGGAGGCCAGTGGGGTGGGGTTGGGGAGTCTGAGGGGCTGTAGGCAATAAGCTGGTTATGGGGTAAGCGAGCCTTGGTTGTGTGGGGGGCACCTGAAGAGATCCTGGGTCTCGCAAAGCTCAACTGTGAGAAATAGGGGAGACGACAGGCCGTTTGTGTGCAGTGCCCCAGGCTGTGGACAGATGTTGCAGAAGAGTCAAGGGTTTTCCCTTGTATGGCTGTGGCCCCACCCCCAGCATGCCCAGCGTGCCTGCGTCACTTCCAGGTGACGTGCACGCAGGGGCGGAGTTCCCCCCGGGGCCCGATTCCGCGGCGGCGGAAATCGGGTCTCTGAAGCGGGGGTTTACTTGCCACCCGCCCCCACTTGGCAGCCCTAGGCCTCGGCCTCTATGCCCTGTTCTTGGCCCTCCAGAGGAACCGGTTGGCCACAGTTTGAATGTGCATCCCCCACCCCAGTACAGTGCCATACCTACATTTTAAAAAGACCTCAGGGTTCCCATTAACAACTACTGTTGTTTCTGTTAATTGTTGATAGAGCACCAGTAATGACTACGGCATTTTGAAGTAATATAAGAACACAAACAACAACAACAAAAATTGGGCCCCAAGGCAGGGTGGGGGAAGAAGACAGTGAGAGGATAACAAGGAGCAAAGAGAAGGGAGAAATGCGAGCAGTTGGGAAACAGGGAGGTCTTCTTAATTCACGGCACGCACGCACGCGCACACACACACACACACACACACAGACACACACACCAGTGCCGGCGTCAGCAGTGGGCGGGTTGGGGCAGATGCAGAGGCCCTCCCCTGCTGTGAAATAATTGTGTGACTGCAAATATCACACCACAGCAAAGTGGAGAATGGCACCTATTACTTTCTGGAGAGGATGCCAAGCTCTCACCAAAGCCAAGGGACAATCTGCTCACTCTATTGACACGCATTCCAAAGGGGAATGGGTGAAATGGAAAGGGTGTGGTTACAGGTGACAGGAGCTGTACCGAAAGGTTGCCAGGTCCCCCCTGGCCACATCAGGGGACGAGGGGGTAGGATTACCAAGATCCAGGTAAGGAAACTCCAGTTTGGTGTAGTGGTTAAGTGTGTGGACTCTAATCTGGGAGAACCGGGTTTGAGTCCCCACTCCTCCACTTGCACCTGATGATGTGACCCTGGGTCAGTCACAAGCTCTGGCACAGCTGTCCTTGAAAAAGAGCAGTTTGTGTCAGAGCTCTCTCAGCCCCCCCCCTCACAGGGTGTCTGTTGTGGGGAGGGGAAGGGAGAGGAGTTTGTAAGCCGCTCTGAGACTCCAAGTGAAGGGCGGGGTATAAATCCAATCTCCTCCTCCTCCTCCTCCTCCTCCTCCTCCTC
>NW_015168687.1:498511-503762 GCF_001447785.1 Gekko japonicus
TGGGGGCGGGGCCACGGCCATACAAGGGAAAACTCTATGGTTTTCCCTTGTATGGTCATGGCCCTGCCCCCAGCGTGCCCGGCGTCATGACCTCACTTCCCTGTGACGTGTATGCGGCGTGCCGGGAGCCACCCCAGAGTCCCCCGCCGGCAAGGTAAGTCGGACTTGGCAACCCTATTGTCAGTTGATTGGTCAACCACAAATTTACAATCTCCTCACACGCCTCTTCTCCCTAGTCCCGCATTTTAATTCCATTTATGTACATGCTTCCTCCCAATTAGTTATACATTGTAGTGAAAACCAGGTGATTTCCATCCTCAATTGGGATGGTATGTCTTATCCGATCCTCCCCTGACATGAGCAGCTGTGTGCTATCTCCTGGTTTGCTATTCTTATCAACAACAAATATGTTCCTATAGTTGTCTACCTTGTGATAGACGGCATCCTGCCTTCTGCCTTCTGCTGTGCAAGCTTATTTTCTATAAACGAACTTTTTTTATATAACAGAGTTCATTCTGAGTGTGTTCTACTTTCTAGCTTCTAGAAGCAGGCTCTAATACTTCTCATTATAGATATTGATGATGAATTCCCAAAATTTCCCAATCAATAACCATCCCTAACATGGAGATCAGTTGTAAGACCAGATCTCCAGGCCCCGCCTGGAAGTTGACAACCTCATGCAAGACTAAGTTCTTCTCCTCCTTCCCCCCACAGCTATCCCACAAAAAGGGGGGGGGAGTCATCTTATTTTCTCATACAAGTTACAATTGCGCTATAAGAATATGAGAAGAGCCCTGCTGGATCAGACCAATGGTCCATCTAGTCCAGCACCCTGAGAACAGGAAATTAGCAAGATCGGGAGGGAAGCAGTGTCCTGGAAACGCAGGTGAGTTCGATAAGTCACATGACACATGAAGCTGCCTTATACTGAAGCAGACCCTCGGTCTATCAGGATCAGTATTGTCTACTCTGACTGGCAGCAGCCCTCCAGGGTCTCAGGCCAAGGTCTTTCACATGTCCTGCTGCCAGATCTTTTAGCTGGAGATGCCGGGGATTGAACCTGAGACCTTCTGTATGCCAAGCGGATGCTCTGCCACTGAGCCACGGCCCCTTCCCAGGATCAGTCACTCTTGGACCACAGTCCATTAATACCCTGTACTCTTTCTATTAGTGGAGACCTCAGAGGAACTGTGGGAGAATCCCACCCCCACGCCCCACTCCTTGCTGCCATTGCCTCTATCTTGTCTCCCCAGCTCCACCTCCTGCCTTCATAGGTTGCCAACTCTGAGTAGGGAAATTCATGGGTATTTGGGGGTGCAACCAAGGGATGGTGGGGTTTGAGGAGGGGAGGAGCTCCACCAGGATGTGATGCCGTAGCGCCCGCCTTGGAGGCTGATAACCCTCAGCTTGCCTTCCTCATATGCAGGGTTGCCAGCCTCACTATTATTTTTATGGGGTTGTTACCCCCAAATTTCCTGCCAACCTAGCAGTTCGAAAGCAAGACATTGCAAGTAGATAAATAGGTACCACTTCGGTGGGAAGGTAACAGCGTTCCATGCGCCTCGGTGTTTAGTCATGCCGGCCACATGACCACGGAAATGTCTTCGGACAGCGCTGGCTCTTCGGCTTGGAAACGGAGATGAGCACCGCAACCCTAGAGTTGGATGCGACTGGCTTTCGAGCAAGGGAACCTTTACCTTTACCTTTACCCCCAAATTAATTTTTTTTAATAGCCACATTATTGATTGCAGCAAAAGCAGCTGTAGCTGCTAAATGGAGAGGCAAGGCCTTCCATAAATATGTAGTATAACAAGATATGGAATCTATATATTATTGGGGGGGGGGAATCAGTAATCAAATAACTCAAAGTGATATGGATATGTACTCCAAATTTGTAGTAAAGTGGTTTCCTGTATTAGGTTATCTGGTTTCTCAAAAAGTGGTTCCTAAAAAATTGCTTCATATGAACTTGCTTAATATCTGACATTAAAAAGACTGTATGCTATGTTTGGTAGTTGGTTGGTTTAAATTCGGTCCAGATGTTCCTGGATGAAGATGGGATGACAGTGCTGTTGGGGTGTATGTTGTTGGTCTGGTAATAATAACTCCAGAACCCCATCTTGTAATTTATGATTTATGTGACCTTTAGAGCACCAACATTTTAGTGTATAGCAATGTATTGTATTGTTTAATTCTGTTTTTATTGTTTTAACTTTGGCATTTATGCCTCGTTCTTAGCCGCCCTGAGCCTTCGGGGAGGGCGGGATATAAGTCTAAAAATAAATAAATAAAATAAATAAATTCGGTGCTACGATCCACTTCTCTAATGCAACATAGTAGAGAAGTATTTTTGTATGATGTTCTATGCATCATATACATTCAATATCTTACTTATCACGTTGTACGAAACTGATGTGTTCTTGTTTTGTACATATGTTGTAATAAACTCAATAATTATTTTAAAAATGATTTTAAAAAACCACACGTTTTCTGCAAACTTGGGGCGGTCCCCTGGTTGCCAGGTAGCCATTAACAAGCACTCGCTGGCAATGATGGTTCCACCAACTAGGAGTTCAAATAACGGTACCGTTGTCTAGCCCCCTATTTAACCACCCTGTCTGCAAGGATATTGAGGGACACTTTGTCAAACGCTTTGCTGGTATCAAGATACACCGTGCCCAGCGCGTTCCCATTGTCTACCAAAGGAGGTAAAGGTAAAGGTAAAGCATCATCTGTTCAACAATAAAACTTATGTGGGAAGGTAACAGCGTTCATCTCCGTTTCCAAGCCGAAGAGCCAGCACTGTCCGAAGACGTTTCCATGGTCATGTGGCTGGCATGACTAAACACCAAGGCGCATGGAACGCTGTTACCTTCCCACCGAAGTGGTCCGTATTTATCTACTTGCAATTTCTTGCTTTCGAACTGCTAGGTTGGCAGGAGCTGTAACTAGAGACGGGAGCTCACTCCGTCATGCGGCAACTCGGGTCTCGAACTGCTGAACTACTGACCTTCCACAGCCTGCAGTTCAGCGTCTTAACCACTTAAGCCACCACATCTCCTACCAAAAGAGACACTTCCTCAGAAAAGGAGATAAGGTTGGTGTGGCGTGACTTATTCTTGATAAAGCCCAGCCAGCTCCTGGTAATCAACACATTCTTTTCTAAATGCTCACGGAGCTGCTGCATAATAAACTGCTCTTGAATTTGACTCAGTGTAGACGTCAAGATGACCAGGCTGTTGTTTCCAGAATCCACCTTTCCCCTTCTTTTGAAGGTCAACATTTGCTCATCTCTAGTCTCCCAGCATCTCACCCGTTCTCCAAGAATTCTCCAGAGTCAGAGCCAGAGGTGCCAAAATAACCTCTGTGAGCTCTTTCAGTACCCTTGGATGCAATTCATCTGGTCAAGAAGATATGCAATTTTTTCAAAAGAAAAAAAATGTTTAGAAAACTTACAAGCCTCCTCCTCACCCTGCAAGCTACCTGCTCAAGGTGGCTTACAACCAAAACAATAAAACAAAGCCATTAAAACAAACCCTTAAAAACAAGCCAAAGCCATTAAAAAACAAGCCGGGGCATGAAAACAGCATAAAGCACACAACAAGCAACCTAAATTAATAGATAAAACAGTCCTCGGGCTAGAAGTAGGTGAAGTTAAAAGCATGGGTAAAAAGGAATGTTTTATTCTAGCACCTCGAGGAAAGGAAAGTAGGTGCCAAGTGAGTCTGGAGGGCATTCCAAAGGCAAGGTGCCACCACTGAAAAAGCCCTGTCTCTGGTTGCCCCCTGCCTCACCTCTGAAGATGGGCGTACAGAGAGTAGGGCCTCAGAAAAGGCACTTAACACCTGGAGGCATTCTTCAAGTATCTTTGCTCTGAGCCATTTAGGGCCTTACAGGCAAGAACTAGCAATCTGAATTGTGCCTGAAAACAAATGGGCAGATCTTTGAGCACCGGAATGATCCAATTTCTGGATCCAGCCCCTGACAATAATCTGGCTGCCACATTTTGGACCAGCTGAAGTTGTTAAACAGTTTTCTTTTCTTTTTTTAAACAATTTTTATTAGGATATAACATCAAAATCAAACAATATAACATTTTTTTCCAATCCTTTTATATCCTTTTCTGCCCATATCCTCCCCCTCTTCTGGCTTCCCGCAGTGCTCCAACCTCCCTCCCAAATTTTTTGTTTTCATTGCTCTTCACCTTACATCTATTACTTAAACTTATTAGGTAACACTATTATTCTTATACACTTATACACATTCTAAATACCTTTCTATCATCAGTAGTTGTCAAAGCTAAATAAATTGTTCTTCACCTCCCAATATTTCTCCAAATAGTCTTTAAAGTCTTTCCAATCTGCAAAGAATTCTTCTGCCTCTTGATTCTTAAGTTTTCTTGTCATTTTGTCCATTTCAACCATGAAAATTAACTTTTTTATCCATTCCCAGATCTCAGGTACTTTTTCTTGTTTCCAGCATTGAGCGTATGTCATTCTAGCTGTTGTAATCATATACCACATTTTTTCGCTTTATCACATGCCACCACATATGATAAAAAGAACCTTCTATTTTTTTACATTTCCAACATTTACTTGACATATTACTGCTAATATTTGCTATTTTCTTTGGTGTCATATACCATCTATATATCATTTTATAGCAATTTTCTTTTAAATTATTACAAGTTGAAATTTTCATTGGGCATTTTTCCACAGAAATTCCCATAATGACATGTAAATTTCTTTATTCATATTAATTGCCCATTTTATCATCTGCTCTTTTACTACTTCATCCTCTGTATACCATTTTAACAATACCTTATATAAGTTGTTAAACAGTTTTCAAACTGAACTCATTTAAAGTAGATTCAGGTGGGTGGCTGTGTCAGTTTGAAGCAGCAGAACAAAGTTTTGAGTCCAGTGTGGCACCTTTAAGACCAACCAAGTTTAATTCTGGGTATAAGTTTTTGTGTGCTTGGTTGGTCTTAAAAGTGCCACTGGACTCAAACTTTGCTTCATTTAAAGGAGTTAGATTCCCCCCCCCATTTCTGATCACTCCTCATCAGGGGTTATTTTGTAGAAAAAGAGGTGCAGGAGCTCATTAGCATAACTCATTAGCATTACTTATTTGCATATGCCACACCCCCTGACATCACCGGAAGTGTGTCAGAAGGCAACACCCACCGCTAAGGCTCCACTGAACTGTTTTGGATTGCTAGCTATTGGGGGGGGGGGGAGGACCTGCCAGA
>NW_015168687.1:503788-515359 GCF_001447785.1 Gekko japonicus
GTACCTGAATAAAGTTCTTAAAGGTGCCACTGGACTTTTTTGGGCCGGGGGTGGGGGCTCTGCAGCTTACCTGGCTGCTTGTTGCTCTGACTGAGGGCTGCTTGGAGCAGGGGGTGGGGCTTGTTGCATGTGCCCGCCCCCTGGGCTCTTTAACGAAGCTCTGCTCCTGTGCACTCCCGCAGGAAATGACCCCTGATCCTCATATTGTTTGTTTCTCTTTCTCTAGATTTCTTTCTCCCCCTTGTGAGAGAAGGCCAAGGCAACTTAGGAGCTAAGGAGCCCCACTTGGTCTCTGTCGCCTGTTAAGATTTCTCCGTCTTCCCCAAGCAGCAGACTGATGCCTGCCTTGTTCTTCTTCTTCTTGTTCTGAAGACGGGCGAAGAAACCCTTGGTCTGTTTAGCATCCCCCTCAAGCCTCAGATCCTGGGCTTTACCTCTCCTGGCACCAGGAAGGGTAATCGAAGGAGTCTTTGGTTCAAATCTTGCCTCGAACTCACTGGGTGGCCTCATGCCACTAAAACTTAACCTTGTCGTCTGACATGTGAAATATGGACATCAATCATACTGCAGGTCTGCTTCACAGGGCTGTTGTGAGCAGAGGTCATTTCGGGGGGGATCGTGGGGGATCGCAGTTCCCCCGGGTGAGGTATGGGGGCGGGGCACATGATGAAGCCCCGCCCTCTGCTTCCGGCCGCCCCGCTTCCGGCCCTCATTCAGCCAGGAGGAGGCAGGAGAAGAGGGAGGGTAAGTTGCTTCCTCCCTGCCTCTCCCCACCCCTGCCTGCCTGGGGCCAGGGAGGGCCTTCGCGGGGCTTCCTCGCACTCCCGCCGGCCTTGCAGGTCCACCGCCGGGCCCCTCGTGGGGCTCGGCAGTGGAGCTGCAAGGCCGCTGCCGGCGGCCGGGACCGTTGGGGACGGGGTGTGTGGCCTCATGACACACTTCCGGTGATGTCAGGGGGTGTGGCCTTATGACACACTTCCGGTGATGTCAGGGGGTGTGGCATATGTTAATGAGTTATGCTAATGAGTTCCCCTAGCTCTTTTTCTACGAAACGACCCCTGGTTGTGAGGCTTGCAATGTTGAGCAGCAAACTGCTACTGGAATGTTAAGTATACAGTGGCTGAACTAATGGCCTGCTTGATACTTGGAAGGACCATCTTGTCCCCTATGTTCCTGTCTGGGAATTAAGATCACAGGGAAAGGACTGCCTTTGGTTAAGTTTAGGACTGCCTTTGGTTAAGTTTAGTAGCAGTCCTGAGTTGTGATTTTAAATTTTGGGGTTTATGTTTTCAATATATTTTACCCAATATAAGATGCTGGGAGTTCTGTAAGGAAGAGAGATGGCTAACACATCGTTTAAATACATAAATGGATAGATAGCTAAAACACTCAAGCATACAGCTGCTTCCCCAGGGAAGGGCGTGCAAGTTAAACAAGGCAGTGGGCAAGTCTAATCTAACCTAACCACCAACCTCTCTCCCAACTGTAGGCAAAAGACCCACACAGGCGTGGCAGCATCTACAGGGCGTGCCAAATCAGAGCTCCGTGAACTGGCATTGGGAGTGCTGAGATGCCTTGGAGAGAGGGAGAAGCAAGGCCGTTGCGGAGAGATTTCTGGGCAAGGTGCTGCTTTGCACCTAAGATTAAAATAAACTGGAAGTGAGACTGTATGCTTCGGGCCACGGAAGTCTAGAATCTGCAGCATGCTGCTTTTGGCTTCTGCCACATCCCCCTTTGGGCAAAACAAGAAGGTGTCTTGCAAAATCTCTGGATAAAGTGCTTATTATAAAGGGGGAGGGGGGATACCACTGGCTAGGCCTGCTGTGTTTCCATCTAATTATATTAGAGTGGTCCCCCTTGGCTCATTAAACATTATTTACCACTCCTGTACTCTCAGGGGGAGACGCTGCTCAGTGAGCTATAATGACGACTTTGCTTGGGCCCTGAGCTAGGCTGGAGAGCGACAAACCTGGTTGAAATCTCAGCTCAGGCCGGCAGCTTTCTGCCTGCCCTGGGGCAAGACCCTGAAGCCCCCCACCGGCAGTCAGGAAGGGCCCGGCAACTCTACTTGTTGTGAGACTTATGGGCAACCCATAGTTAAGAGCTGTCCTTGAAAAAGAGCAGTTTCTGTCAGAGCTCTCCCAGCCCCACCTCCCTCCCAGGGTGTCTGTTGTGGGGAGGGGAAGGGAAAGGAGTTTGTAAGCTGCCCTGAGACTCCTTTGGGTAGTGAAGGGTGGGGTATAAATCCAATCTCCTCCTCCTCCTCCTCCTCTTCTTCTGATGCAGTCCTATAGAAAGTTATCCCATTCTAACCCCATTGGAATTCATTGGCTGAGACCGGAGTAACTCTGCATAGAACTGTAATGCAGAAGCGCTTAATAAAGCCACTGAAGAATGAAGTGGTGTCGTTTGTCCTGCAGTCCTTGGAATGTGTAGAACTCTATAAAGATTTGGAAATATAGAAGAGGAAACAGCTGTAAACTATGCTATAGGTGGTATTTATACCCAACCCTGACCTCAGTGGCCCAGGCCAGCCCGCTCTTGTTAGATCTTGGAAGCTAAGCAGGGGTGGACTTGGTTAGTGTTTGGATGGGGGACCACCCAGGAAGACCAGGGTCATAGGACGGGGGCAGGCAATGGCAAACCACCTCTGAATGTCTCTTGCCTTGAAAACCCCATGAGGGGTCGCCACGAATCAGCTGCAATTTGGTGGCTCCTTACACACACATTAGGAGCTGCGGTGGCTCAAGTGGTTAAGACGTTGAACTGCAGGCTGTGAAAGGTCAGTAGTTCAGCAGTTCGAGACCCGAGTTGCCACATGACGGAGTGAGCTCCCGTCTCTAGTTCCAGCTCCTGCCAACCTAGCAGTTCGGAAGCAAGAAATTGCAAGTAGATAAATAGGCACCACTTCGGTGGGAAGGGAACAGCGTTCCGTGCACCTCGGTGTTTAGTCATGCCGGCCACATGACCACGGAAACGTCTTCGGACAGCGCTGGCTCTTCGGCTTGGAAACGGAGATGAGCACCGCAACCCTAGATTTGGATTCGACTGGCTTTCGAGCAAGGGAACCTTTACCTTTACACACACACTATACCCTGGTCAGACTGGCCAAAATGGACCCATCTGCATCCGCTATTTGTTGGGAGATGTTTGAAGCAAATGGCTACCCCCATTCATATATAGTGGGATTGCCTGCAGGTGAAAAGATTCTGGAAACAGATTCCAGAAGTAATTTGATCAAGTTCTGGGATACAAAATATTGCATGATGGAAGAACAATTTTATGGTGAGGCAGCAGAGCTTTGTGGATGGAGTATTGACCTAGGACCTGGGACGACTGGCCTCAGATCCTTTCTCTGCCATGGAAGTCCACTCCCAGATGACCTTGGGTCAGTCACACTTTCTCAGCCTAACCTACCTCACAGGATTGTTGTTGTGGGGCAAGGGTGGAAGAGAGGAGAACAATGTGAGAGGCTGGCCCGGAAAAGCAAGGTATAAGCGATCGCACAATTGCACTCATTTCACACACTAGCAAGGTCATGCTCAAGATCCTACAAGTTAGGCTTCAGCAGTATGTGGATAGAGAACTGCCAGAAGTACAAGCTGGGTTTTGAAGAGGTAGAGGAACTAGAGATTAATTGCCAACATTTGCTGGATTACGGAGAAAGCAAAGGCGTACCAGAAAAACATCTACCTCTGCTTCGTTGACTACACTAAAGCCTTTGATTGTGTGGATCACAACAAACTGTGGCAAGTCCTTAAAGAAATGGGAGTACCAGATCACCTCACATGTCTCCTGAGAAACCTGTATAAGGGTTAAGAAGCAACAGTTGGAACCGGATATGGAGCAGCTGATTGGTTTAGAATACAAAAAAGAGTACGACGAGGATATATATTGTCACCCTGCTTATTTAATTTACATGCAGAGTACATCATGCAAAATGCCAGAATGGATGAATCATAAACTGGAATTAAGATTGCCGGGAAAAACATCAACAACCTCAGATATGCAGGCGATACCACTCTAATGGCAGAAAGTGAAGAGGACCTCAAGAGCCCCTTGCTAAGGGCAAAAGAGGAGAGCGCAAAAGTTGGCTTGAAACTCAGCATCAAAAAAACTAAGATCGTGGCATCCAGCCCCATCACTCCTTGGCAAATAGAAGGGGAAGTCATGGAAGCAGTGACAGAATTCACATTCCTGGGATCCAAGATCACTGCAGACAGTGACTGCAGCCATGAAATTAAAAGACGCCTGCTCCTTGGAAGGAAAGCGATGGCAAACCTAGACAGCATAATAAGGAGTAGAGACATCACCCTGCCAACAAAAGTCCGCATGGTCAAAGCAATGGTATTCCCAGTAGTCATGTATGGCTGCGAGAGTTGGACCTAAAGAAAGGCCGAGCGCCGAAGAACAGATGCTTTTTAATTATACGGCTGAAGAAAACTCTTTTTTAAAAAATAAGTTTTTATTGTTTTTGTTAATAACATTAACATTACATACATCAAATACTTTTTGAAGAAAACTCTTGAGAGTCCCCTGGACCGCAAGGAGATCAAATCAGTCAATCCTAAAAGAAACCAACCCTGACTGTTCCCTGGAAGGCCAGATAATGAAACTGAAGCTCAAATACTTTGGCCACCCAATGAGAAGGGAGCACTCCCTGGAGAAGACCCTGATGCTGGGAAAGATTGGAGGTCAAAGAAGACGGGGACGGCAAAGGATGAGATGGTGAGACAGTGTTATCGATGCAATGAACATTAAATTGAGCAAACTCCAGAGGATGGCGGAAGACAGGAGGGCCTGGCGTGATGTGGTCCAGGGGGTCATGAAGAGTCAGACTCGACTGTGCGACTGAACAACAACAAAAACAATAAAATTAAAGATTGAAATACTGTTGGGTTTAGTGCAGGATGAAGTAAGAAAACTGGGTGTAAACGTTTTGTACATAGCATGATAATATCAGGAACTTAATGTTGCAAAGAGTCTGGAAGCAGAGAACTCTACCAATACCAGATAACTGGCTCAGGAAATGCTAGTTTGTTATGTTAATATACAAAATGACAGTTTACGTGGGAAAGGAGAGTTTTCACAAAACGAGTTTATTCAAAACCAGCAGTCATTTGTATTATTTCAGAAGAGCATTAAACTGGAGGGAAACTGAGGGAGAGGATCGGCCTTTAGCTGCACGCCAAGTGAAATGGCCACTTGGAGTTGAGAGAGAAGGCATGCGGCCACCCCTCTCCCGCCCCCCTCCTGCCCCACAAAATTTCCCCATGCCCCACCCACCCAAAATTTCTGGCTACAGGGCTGGTGCTGGACTAGAACGTTGGAGGCCCAGGTCTGAAGCCCTACTCTGCCAGAGAAACTCAATGGGTGACCTTGGGCCTGTCACTTTCTGATCTACATCACAGGATTGTCCTTGCGAAGATAAAATGGGGGGGGGTGAGATGCTGCTGTCAGCTACTCAGAGTCCCTACTGGGTACAAAGTAAAGGTAAAGGTAAAGGTTCCCTTGCTCGAAAGCCAGTCGAGTCCGACTCTAGGGTTACAGTGCTCATCTCCGTTTCAAAGCCGAAGAGCCAGCGCTGTCCGAAGACGTTTCCGTGGTCATGTGGCCGGCATGACTAAACACCAAGGCGCACGGAACATTAAGATTGCCGGGAAAAACATCAACAACCTCAGATATGCAGGCGATACCACTCTAATGGCAGAAAGTGAAGAGGACCTCAAGAGCCCCTTGCTAAGGGCAAAAGAGGAGAGCGCAAACTGCTAGGTTGGCAGGAGCTGGAACAAGAGACGGGAGCTCACTCCATCATGCAGCACCCAGGTCTCGAACTGCTGAACTACTGAACTTCCACAGCCTGCAGTTCAGCGTCTTAACCACTTGAGCCACCGCAGCTCAAAAGTGGAGTATAAATATCCAGCTCAACAGATGAGGTGGCACAGCCTCCAGCCTTTCGAGGGCAAAAATAGGAACATTCCCCCCCCCCTCTATTTCCAGCACTTATTCTCACACCAAAGATTCCTCACTGAATCTCTTCCTCCCCCTTCCCCCTCCACCTCCTGTATGTTGCATGTGCTATTCATATACCTCTCTTGCACTGGCTTCTGAAACAAGCCGTGTTAGTCAACTAATCATCACAGCTTCCTTTTTTTTTTTTTAAAGATAAGAAGATTTGGTCAAATATTTAATCTCAGGAAAGATCCGGTTGTGAAATGGCTGCAGTTCGAAACAGATCAGGGCACGTTTGCTGTTTGCCTAAGCTGTTATAGAGGGACGGAAGGGATGTGGCATTTCCCATATGGTCAGGGGTCATTTCCTGCAGGAGTGCACAGGAGTGGAGCTCCAGCAGTAAAGAGCCCAGGGGGTGGGCACATGCAACAAGCCCCAACCCCTGCTCCCAGCAGCCCTCAGTCAGAGCAAGAAGCAACCAGGTAAGTTGCAGAGCTCCCTCCGGTCCAAAACAGTCTAGTGGCACCTTTAAGACCAAGTTTTATTCAAGTATAAGCTCTCCCTCCTCTGTGAGGGCAGATCTGCACATTCCCCCCCCCCAATAGCTAGCAATCCAAAACTGTCCAGTGGAGCCTGAGCGGTGGATGTTGTCTTCTGACACACTTCCAGTGATGGCAGGGGGTGTGGCATATGCAAATAAGTTATGCTAAAGAGTTATGCTAATGAGCTCCTGCACCTCTTTTTCTACGAAATGACCCCTGCGTATGCTTGCCTACTCTGGGTTAGGAAACTCTTGGAGATTCAGGGGTAGGTCCTTGGGAGGGTGGGCCTTGGGGAGAAGAGGACCTCAGCAGGGATTTAATGCCGTAGTGTTTGCCCTCCAAAGCTGCCGTGTTCTCCGGGGAAACTGACCTGCATCGTTTAGAGAACTGTTGCAATTCCAGGACCTGCTGTAATCGCCAGGCCCCACCTGGAGGTTGGTGGCTCTACCCTCCACGCACAGCCATTGCCCGTCTCCTGGGCAGCACCTTCAGGGCAATGTGGGGCCTCCCATAGTGGAGGTCCAGGGCCATTCCTGTACATGGATGTCTGTCACGCCTGTACCCGACCTGGCACCTGGGAGCTCTGAAACTGAGGACTCCGTGCCTTTAACATTCCACATGCTCAGCTGTGTGTCAAATCCATGAACTGAATGGCGATGGTATGATTATGATCTATGCCAATAAAGTTTTTTTTTAACTTGATAGCTGAGCAGCGTCTTTTCTTCTGCAAGATTTCTAGGCTTTCACTGGGTAAATCACAAAGTGACACTCATTCCCCCCCCCCCATGCTTTTATAGACAGGACCTCCCACCAATGTTCCCTCTAAGCTGTGGAGTCCTGTGAGCAGAAATTCTATTTTGTGAGCTACTGGCTTTAAAGTTATGAGCAAGTGATTTGGCTACTGCATAAATCAGTTTGCTCTAGAGCCATCCTTCCTGAGCTAAAACAAAAAATGTGTGAGCCGGAGACTAAAAAACTGTGAGCTAGCTCACACTAACTCAGCTTAGAGGGAACACTGCCTCCCACTACCCTGAACTGGATGGGCCCGCTAGCCTGGTCTCATTCAATCTCAGAAGCGATGCAGGGTCAGCCCCAGTTAGTATTGGGATGGGACGGCTCTTTTTGTAGCAGGTACTCGTTTGCATATTAAGTGACACACCCCTAATGTAGCCAGTCCTCCAAGAGCTTACAGTAGCCCCTGTAAGAAGAGCTCTGTAAACTCTGGGAGGATGGGCGACATTAGGGGGTGTGGCCTAATATGCAAAGGAGTTCCTGCTACAAAAAGAGCCCTCCAAGGAAGACCAGGGTCCCTACACAGAGGCAGGCAGTGGCAAGCCACCTCTGTATTGGGTGAAAATGTCTTTTTTTAAAAACCATTTAACTTGGAAGCGCAGAAGCTTTGTGCAGTCCCCCCAATCCTCCATGTTTCCCAGTTAAGGGGGAAAAAGGTGTTCAGACAAATTACCAAGATGATCTGACTCCAGTGGTAAACAAGAGCAAGATACAACATTAGAAGCACATCTTACACAACACATCCATGTAGGTACCTTTAACCAATTGTGAACAGGTGAACTTCCAAAAGGTTCACAAAGGCCCCGGTCACACGAAAGGTTTTGGGCCGGGAGAGGGACGGATCGGGGGCGCAGCAAACGGGCGAAGCTAATATCCCCGATCCTCTATGTATCCCAGTTAAGGGGGGAAATGCTCTTCAAACGAATTACAAAGGTGACCTGACTCCAGTGGTATCAGGAGAAAGACATTTTACTTGCATAAATAGAAGCACATCTTATGAGACGTATTCATCTAGGTACATTTAACTCTCATTGTGATCAGATTAACTTCAAAACGGTTAACTTGCTACAGCTCCAAGCCCAGCTAAGAGAGAGAAGAAGAAGAAGAGAGGTCCCATATAAAATGAAACAGAAGGCAAGAAAGGGCCCAGTGAGAGGGTGGGGCACTGGGGCCAACTGCCCAGTGTATCCCAGTAGGAGAACTCTCTTAACCCTTTGCCTCCCAGGTCCTCTTCCATGCAGAGTTACAATATCCAACACTCTGAACATCTCTTGTCTTGAACACCCTACAGGGTTGCCATAAGTCGGCTGCATCTTCACGGCACGTTCCACCACCTCCTCCTACTAGGCTTGGTGGGCTTCCACCAGGATGTAGCTCCTACTGTTGATTTTGAGAACTCCATGCTGGGCAACTGGTTGGTATGCCCCTTGCAAGAAGTCCATGCACTTCCAGTGAGCGTCTGGGGAAGCGGGGAGGGCAACATGCTTATTGGTGAGACTTTATTCTCCCCAGGTCAGGTGAGAATCTGCATCTATCTACCACTCCCCAGCATTCCTCCCCCATCTTCTCTGAAGCTTCCCGTTTCAAAAGAGGAGGGTGGAGTATTAATCTATTGAGAATACTTTTTAAAAAAATTACCCATCGTTTCCATCAAGTTGCAAGCCAAGGCCGTTTACAAAAACCAAAAGGCTAAAGTAAAATTAAAACCCAACGCGAACGATAGAGAACAGCAGTGCTAACCAGATAACAACCAACCGCGAACAATTTCAGTCAATAAAACAGTTTCCATCTGGTATCCGAAGGACGCCTTCCCCCCATATTTATGCATTGACTGCACCTATTTGAAACATTTATCATTGTCAGGATCCACAGCAAGACAATGAAGTACACGCTTCCAAGAAGGTTTTACTTTTATTGAAAAGCCATAGATGCAGTAACATGAACACGGTTAGGAATGGCGGGTTACCTATGCGCATAATAGGATATAGGGCATTCGTATGCGCCCCCCCCAACTACTACCCAATTAGATGGGTTCCCCCGCGCGGGCATTTGGCAGATTCCCTAACAGCTGCAAAGCTGGGAAAGCAGGGAACGTTCAACGCTTCCCACGAAACCTAGACACACCAACTCCTCCAGTGACCTTGAGAGATACGCGTTTCAGCACAGAAGCAATTAAGAACATGGGAAGGAATGCAAAGCAATTGGAAACATATACACCCTTATGGCAGCCATAGCTGACAATCATCCATTCCAGCTGATGTTTGAGGCGGCTCACAAGGATAAAACAATAAGACCGTAATTACAGTTACGAGTTGCCAGTTCTGGGTTGGGAAATACCTGGAGATTTTGGGGGTGGAGCTTGAGGAAGGCGGGGCTCGGGGGAGAGGAAAGACATCAGTGGGGTTAAGGCCATAGATCCAACCTTCCAAAGCCGCCATTTTCTCCAGGTGAACTGATCTCTGTTGCCTGGCGATCAGTTGTAATCCCAGGGGACCTCCAGCCACTACCTGGGGTAAAGGTAAAGGTTCACTTGCTCGAAAGCCAGTCGAGTCCGACTCTAGAGTTGTGGTGCTCATCTCCATTTCAAAGCCGAAGAGCCAGCGCTGTCCGAAGATGTTTCCGTGGTCATGTGGCCGGCATGACTAAACACCAAGGCACACGGAATGCTGTTACCTTCCCACCGAAGTGGTACCTACCTGGAGACTTATATATTAATGCAGATTAAGTGTATGATTCCATTATTTTTTAATCGGTTTTACAAAAATGATTGACAGTATTCACATAGTCCATCAAAAGTTCAAATGAAAAGTGCCTCATTCATTTCACAGCAGGTTGCTTCCTTCCTAGGGCTCTTGCAGCAGTGACCAAGGGACCCATCCGGATATGAAGACCATTTCGAAACACAATTCTTCCTTGGGGTCACCTTATTACTTTTGGAACCCATGCTCTTGACAAATCCTCTCGTGCTAACAAGCTATTATTTTGTTGTATCGGCATGTAGGTTCATGAGCTCTATGAAGAAAGCAACCTGCTGTGAAATGAACAAGGGACTTCTCGTTCGAACTTTGGACAGACTATGTGAATACTGTCAATCATTTTTGTCAGACCGATACAAAATAATGAAATTATACAATTAAATTACATTCATATATAAGGCAATACAGTGTTGCGGTTCTTGTGTTTTTCTGTGTCTATTACACACTGTAGGTCTGGGGTTTTTTATTAACCACCTGGAGATTGGCAACTCTAATTACAGTATTTACTGTTAACACTCCTTTAAGTCTAAGTTAGGCAAAATAACCATGCAAAACCGCACTTAGAAGAGGATTAATGCAGTGGAGAGTGAGATCAGCTAACTAATTTTAGCATTTCCCCATAGGGAAAACAGATGCTCACCTATATATTTTCTCTGTCAGGCCAAGCAATATCTTGGAGAGGGCAGGACTTCCATAAGGAAAATGGCACATTGGCAAGGAGGGTTAACTTGGCAAATCCTACAGTCTCAGTCCAAGTTGCCCCTGTCCCCCAAAGCTAACTTGGCTGGAGAGCTAATCAGAGCGCTCCAAAATATCATCTAGTTTTGTTCTTTCCCAAGAGGATCAAAACCTTCCAGGCTTCCCCAACACACTTTCGGGGGGGGGGGGGGGGGCGCAAGAACGAAATATAGAACACGTACATAGCTTTGGCCTTATCTGACCTCGCCGTATCCATGATCTGGAAATGTACCCTCACCATGGCTGAAGCAGCAAAGGGAAACAGGGTCTTCATACAGGGTTGCCAGATCCGGGCTGGGAAATACTTGAAGATTTTGTGGGTGGAGTCTGAGAAGGGTGGGGTTTGGGGAGGGGAGGGATCTCAGTGGGGTAAAATGCCATAGAGTCCACCTTCCAAAGATGCCATTTTATCATGGTGAACTGATCTCTGTCGCCTGGAGATCAATTATAATCCCAGGAGATCTCCAGCCGTCTGTGACAAAAATAAGGAAGAGGCAATAAAGATATGTGTGCGAAATCACTTACTGTAGTAATTCTGTAGAAAATTCTCTTCTATTATCGTTCACACGCAACGGATACTGCGCAATGTAAACAAATCCGTTTCACAAGAATTGCTTTATCTGAGCGTGTGGCAATCACAATTCTTATCTATTTCTGCTTATCAACTCTTGAAGGAAACATCTCATTTTGACTCTCTAATAACAGAACCCAAGGTCTTCACAATTCTTGTGAAACGCATTTATTTATACTGTGCAGTATTCGTTGCGTGTGAGCGATAATAGAAGAGAATT
>NW_015168687.1:515491-517888 GCF_001447785.1 Gekko japonicus
AAGCACACAGAGGTTTTGGCTGTAGTGGGCGTGGCCAACTTGGAAGCCAGCCGGAACCCCGTTCCTGTGCGTTCCTGCCCAAAAATAGCCCTGCTTTATTGACTCTTCGTTATCTTTGTCACGGATGTTGTGTTTGGATTTCTACCACCTGGAGGTTGGCAACCCTATCCACACACCCCACTTTTTGTTCTGCTTGATGTTGTCCCTGACCCCCGCCCACTAACACTCCTTCCCCTTTTCTCTGTCTAGGGTTTCCCTTCTGGCAACAAGCAAGGAGCAGCAGGGAGCTCTAGCTGATGTGCAGCAATGTGTCTATGTCATTGCCCATGTGACGCAGGAGTGACATCATCACATCTGGGACGTCGGGGCGATGCTCTATGGTAAATTTGGCCCCGACATCCCGGATGTGATAACATCACTTCCAGATCACATGGGCAGTGATGTAGACGTGCCGGATGGATCTCCCTCTATTTCAGGGTAACTCCCCCCCCCCACTGGCCAGCTGATTGGCAATGGGGAGGTGTGGCCTGTCAGGTGGGGCTGCCACCTCCACCAGGGGGTCTGGCAACCAATGTTCCCTCTAAGCTGTGTAGTCTTGTGAGCAAAAATTCTACTTTGTGAGCTACTGACATTAAAGTTGTGAGCGAGCGATTTGGCTACTGCATAAACTAGTTTGCTCTGGAGCCATCCTTTCTGAGCTGAGACAAAAATATGTGAGCTGGAGGCTAAAAAACTGTGAGCTAGCTCACACTAGCTCAGCTTAGAGGGAACACTGCAAGTGGCAACCCTATCTCTGGCCCTTTACACACACATAGCTTAATGCAGAGAATCCAAGCAGTGAATATTGACTTTGGATTCTGTTCTTGCAGTACACACCATTCTTTTTTCTTCCAGTGTATTTATCATCTCCAAAAACCATAGAAATAAGATGTTGTCTGGCCTGAAATGCCACACAAAACGGATGCCAGCAAGAGTCGAATCGGAGACGAGTCTGGGCAAATATTTATCTTTTTGGAAGGTGAAGTCAGGCGGCTGTCTGTCTAACGACCTCCCCTCGCCCTTAAAGAGACCCATAATTAAGGACAATAGGTTTCTCAAGACACTATTAAGCCTTATTTCTCCTCGCCCATTTTGCCCTAAATTTGCAATACTTATAACCTAGTAGTTTCCCAATCCAACCGCAATTAAACTCTTTGAAGTCCCCCTGACTTCAGTGTACACAGTTAGGTTCCCAAATGAAATCAAAGAGACTTCAAAGAGTTTAATGCTAGCCGGATTGTACCCGTGGCATCCCAGGTGTTTTATCTTTGCCCAAATGCCGCTCTATCTTGGGCCACATTTTGTACATCGATGCAGTACTGATTCATCGAAGGAAGCTCTTTCCTGGGGGTCTGAACGGCATAAAAATAGAAGCATAAGGAAATATAGTCTCAGCGCTAAGGGAAGCCACAATCTGAAATCATAATAATTATAATAATTACATTGCTAATGGCGAGTCTTCAGAAACCTTACTCATTGTTTAATTAGCAGAATTCGCTTAAAATTATTATGTGTAATTCTGAGGCAATCAAAGGAAAAGTGCTCTGGAATTGGCCCGGCCACTAACGGCTCCCTTTGAGATGAGTGTGAGTGGGAGGCATTATTTTTGGGGTTACAAATGAAAATGATGCAGACTTATTAATACCTACGGCACTTTGGGAGCCAGGTGGAAGACACACCCAGGCCCTGAAGGGGCTGAAATCAAAAACAGGGAAGATGAAAGACGGGGTAAGGAGCCTGTGGAGACAGCATTGGCTTTACTTCCCACTTTGGAACTTTACAGCCCAAGAGGGTGTTTGGATGAATCCCCACCTTTATCTATCTATCTATCTATCTATCTATCTATCTATCTATCTATCTATCTATCTATCTATCTATCTATCTATCTATCTATTCGATTTCTATCCCACCCTCCTTGCGTAGAAGGCTCTGGGCGGCTTACAGTAGGTTAAAATAGGTTAAAACTCAGATCTGTGTGGGCCTGGGGCAAGGCATGTTGGTAGGGATGCCAGCCTCCAGGTGGGGCCTTGTTAGATCGCGCTAACAAAGGATCGGAGAATGATTTCAGCTCAGTGATTCAGCTTTATTTGAAGTAGCAAGCAAACACTCAAACGCATTCCAAACCAGAACAAGAAACAGTGGGAGCTAAGCTCCTTTTAAATATTACCGGGCTAATATAGCCACGCCTATTTACAGTTAACAACCAATGAGATTGATGAGTTAAAAACCAATAGGAGTCTTTCCCTCGCAGGGAATAGTACAGCTCTGATTGGTCGCTTGTTACAGAGCGACCAATAGGAAGTTTGCTCAGAGGAGCCCTAGCTTGGCTCGAAGCTTAACATAGGAGTTCAATGAGGT
>NW_015168687.1:517960-523186 GCF_001447785.1 Gekko japonicus
GGTGTGGCCTGTTATGCTAATGAGCTCCTGCTGGGCGTGGCCAACTCAGGAGCCAGCCGGAACTCCGTTCCTGTGCGTTCCTGCCCAAAAATAGCCCTGCAGATATTCATTCCCCTGGAAGAAATTGATGCTTTAGGGGGTGGACTCTATGGCATTGTACCCCACTGAGGTCCCTGAACTTCCCAAGCTCCGTCTCCAAATATCCAGGGGTTTCCCAGCCTGGATCTGGCAACCCTAAACCTCCCCCCTCCATCTCCTGCCGGTGGCCAGGGAGGACCTGACAACCTTACATGTTGGACATGCCAGAGCGCCCCCCCCCATCTGCTAAGTAAAACATTCACAAGAGTGTTGTGTGCTGCTGAAGAGCTACAGAAAGAACGGGACATGTAGACTAGGCAGGTCTTAGAGGAGAGGCAGAGGGCACATCTTGCTCCATCTAGGAAATGCCAACGGCAGGCTCCTACAGCCTCGATTTGACTCAAAGTCATGCCAGGAAGAGAGAACGAGGCTGAATGGATAAGGAACTTGTAATATATCCAGTCAGTCTGCGTGGCCAGCTAGGGCTCCACGCGGTCAAGCACAAACGTCGAGCTTCGCTCTTAGAGACAATAGACTATGCGGATCCTAGCCCGCACCAATCAGGGGGCTAGGTCCCGGCCAAGAGCCTATGGAACTCTCGGCCCCTGTAAATAACCTATTGGGAAGTGGGGGGGGTGTTATGGGTGGCGGTTTCACAGGGAATATAAGCCGGCCTGCGAGCCGGCAAAAGCTGTCTTGTTCCTGATCGAATAAAGTACCGTACGCTTTGCTGAAATCACTCTCCGTCTGCGTACTTTTCAGAACTGGGAAACCAGCTTCAGCCTCCTGAAGAGAGAAAGGCTGCAAAAATTGCTCAGGAAGAAGTGTAATTACTTCTGCCCTCCTGTCTTGGGGCCAATGAACGCCCGCTTCACACCCGTATATGCAAAACATAATGAGTTGGCAGAGACCTAATATAGTAGAATAGACTGCAGCGCCTCTGGCTGCTGGGCAAGGAACTGCCTTTCGAAAGCTCCCGTGTTGAAAACTCCCTGAAAACAGAACTCCAGCCCAGCAAGCAAAGAAAAGGGGTAGAACCTTTGGAACAGTGTTGTGAGTGAAGCATTCCTTTTAAAAGAGACACATGAGAATGAAGAGTCTTTAACTGATTCTGCAAAAGCAGTTATTACGCCCTTCGACTTCGATTTCCCCCGGTTGTACTGCTCAATTTCCCACTATTTGCTGCACGGTTGCATTGTTACCCGCATCTCCCCCTGATTTCCCCAGCATCTTCTTGATCCTAAAAAACAAGGATCAAGAAGACTTGGGGGAAATCGGGGAGAGATGCGGGTCAAAATGCAGCCGTGCAGCAAATGGTGGGAAATCGCTATAAACTACCACTACTATTCAATTATACATACATAAAATACATCATACAAATTATTGGATATTTAACGGATATTTAGATTTTAATGGTTATTTATAATTTTTATGTTATGTTGTACTCTGGTTTTTTTCTTGATTGCTATGGCTGGAAGTTAACTCAATAAACTGCACTGTTTACGAGTGGGAAATTGAGCAGTACAACCGGGGGAAACAGGAGACCGAGGGTGGAACAACTGCTTCTGTGGAATTGGTCTTTGTCTGTTCTATACCAGTGCTTTAACCACTAAACCACAGGGCTATACTGGAATAATTATTCTCTTCAGTGAACATCCCCTATATGTTATCAGCCCTCTGACTGAAGAGAAGTCAGAGATTTATTTATTTATTCCAGGTGTCAAGCAATGTTCCCTCTAAACTGTGGAATCTTGTGAGCAAAAATTCCGCTTTGTAAGCTACTGGCATTAAAGTTGTGAGTGAGCCATTTGGGTACTGCATAAATTAGTGTGCTCTGGAGTCATCCTTCCTGAGAGAAGGCAAAAATGTGTGAGCTGGAGGCTAAAAAACTGTGAGCTAGCTCACACTAACTCAGCTTAGAGGGAACACTGGTGTCAAGTGAAAACCTTGTATCCCAGCCAAAGACCACTCATATTTATCTTTTAAGATTTTTTAAAAATTTAAAACCAGTCTAATAACTTTTGATGTGAGTCAATATAAACAAATCACAACCATACAAAAATACTTGCATAGGTAAATGAAATCAGAAATGGAAATACATACATATCATCCCTTATCCTATCGATCTTGAGATTTAAAAAAAAATCATTTTTGGAGATTCTTGCTTTATCCTATCGATCTTGAGATTTAAAAAATCATTGTTGGAGATTCTTGTTGAAACGCTTTCAGAAAGATTAGAACCCACGTCTGAGGGATTCAGGGGTGTTTTCAGATGTGGCTATCTGTCAGGACCCACAGCCAAACAAGGAAGTACACGCTTCCAGGAAGGTTTTACTTTTATTGAAAAGCCATAGATGCGATAACATGAACAATGGTTAGGAATGGCAGGCTACCTGTGCGCATAATAGGATATAGGGCATTCGTATGCGCCCCCAGCAATAACCAATTAGGTGGGCTCCCGCGCAGGGGAGACTGCAAGACTCTCTAACGGTTGCTAAGCTGGGAACGAAGAAGCTCCCACGGACGATAGACACCACAATCTCCTCCAGCAAAACTTTACAGATAAGTGTTGCAGCTTTGAAGCAATTAAGCGCATGGGAAGGAATGCAAAGCAATTAGAAAACAGCTCCACACCATGGCAGCGTAGCTGACACTATCTTATATAGGCCCAATTATGTGAAGCTCAGACAAGCCTGTCAAAACCAATTAGCTCATCTCCTCTAATATATGATGTGAGCATTTCTGAGTTTAGGATTTACTTTCCCCGTGGCAGTGTTGCAATTGCAAACTAGTGATCTGCTCATTCTTCCCATAACAAGTTTTATTTCTGGGGAAGCTTCCAATGAGTCACAATTATCTTTCCAAGGATTGGGACAGTAAGAACTTTGCCGAAATGGTAAGAATAAAAATTTCAGCCCTGCTTTGTTCAACCATTGACAATCAGTGTCTACAACACCTGTCTCCCAGGGGAGATAGTTTACTATTTGCAGAGAATTTTTATGTGAACAAACCATTCCAAGCTGGGGGCTGCCACCGGCAATTTGAACTGCTGCAGATAGGGTTGTCAGGTTCCCCCTGGCCACTGGGGGGAGTAGGGTTGCCAGCTCCAGTTTGGGAAACTCCTGGAGATCTGGGGGTGGAGCCTAGGGAGGACAGGGACCTGGTGGATTCAGTCCTGGTGGATACATTGTCTGGAGCTTCAGTATCAGTTGCAAGACTGCTGAACTGCAACTGACGCTGAAGCTGAAGACAATGCATCCACCTGGAATGAATCGAGACCTAGGTTTCCTGTCTCATTACCAATGCTGATTTCTCCAGACTCCACCCCAACTACCCCTCTGCATATCATACCTAATCCAATCATGCCTACTGTGGTCCTTCGCCTGTTATTGCCATTTGTTATTTGAAATCACTCCACTCTCCAAGACACAAGGACAGATGGACTCACACTCTAGCTCTATCTGAAGAAGTGAGCAGTGACTGATGAAAGTTCCTCCCCTGCCACATATTTTGTTAGTCTTTAAGGTGCTCCTGGACTCTTCTTCTTTTCTACTCCTATAGACAGACGAACATGGCCACCCATCTTGATCTAGTATTATTTGGCTATTTATAGTCTTCCTATTACATAGTGTAAGTCAAGTATAATCAACAGGATGGGACATCCTATGAACAGCACAATAGGGTTTGGACTACAGAAATCGAAAACGAACACAAATCTCAAATAGAGCTGAAACAAAGCATGACCTTTTAAACATGATACCTCAAGTGGTGTAGAACTACCTAGTCTGGAGCACACTTACGGTGATAAGCAGCAGTGCAGTTGTATAGGACCCACAGTCCCTATCCCTTTATCCATGCAATTTCCTGAGCATTTCATTGCAGTACAGACAGGGCTATTTTGGGGCAGGAACGCAGAGGAACGGAGTTCCGGCTGGCTCCTGAGTTGGCCACGCCCAGCAGGAACTCATTAGCATAATAGGCCACACCCAATAGCAGAAACTGATTAGGATTGGCTACATTAGGGGTGTGTGGTCTAACATGCAAAGGAGTTCCTGCTACAAAAAAAAGCCCTGGGTTTTGACAATGAACAAAATAAACAGAATAAGAAAGGAAAGGTGGGTGTGGCTGGATGACCACACCTCTGGTAAAATGGGTGTGTGGCCTAATGCGCTAATGAGTTTTTCTGTTGGGTGTGGCCTATTATGCTAATGAGTTCCTGTTGGGCTTTTTCTACAAAAAGAGCCCTGCAGACAGTCATATCTAACCTGTGCAAAAAGCCCTCTCACATAACTCTGTTTTGCATGAGAACAAATTTAGAGTCCAGTCAGGCACCTTTAAGACTGACAAAGGTTTATTCAAGGGATGAGCTTTCATGTGCAGGCACACTATTTCAAATACATAGGAACGGAAGGTAAGGTTCAAACTTATAGACAGGGGCTGAACAGCATATTAGCATAGGACATCAGGGCTCTACGGGACCTTTTACAGTTCCGCAGGGCCTGCAAGACAGAGCTCTTCCACCAGGTCTTCGATTAGGGAGCCGCACCCAAGAAACTGAGGCCCCGGCCCCAATATTAACATCATCATCATCATCAATAGCCTAATATAACCCAGACGATGATGTCAGCTGGATGTTGCCTGTGGATGCTGCTGATGCCTGCCATCTGGATACAAACTGTACTAGCACTTTATATTATGTTATGTATTATAACTGTATTGTTATGATTTTACTCAATTTGTGTTTTAGCTGTTTCCTATACTTCATGTAAGCCGCCCTGAGCCTGCCTTGGCAGGGAGGGCGGGATATAAATAAAATAAATAAATTTTTAAAAAATAAACATGATTAAGGCCCCGATCACACGGGCCAGATAATGCAGGGGGGAGATAATGCTGCAGCATGGCAAAGAAGCGGTGCGGCGCAATCACACAAGCGTTTTGCATTTGTGCACATGCGCAGTTCTGTGGAGCAGCACTGCTTTCAGTTTCGTGTTTGTGCGCATGCGCTTACAAAAAACATCCGGTTTGCGATGGGACGTGGACGGGCGCCGGATGCTGTGGGATACTAGCGCTCCCACAATCAGACGCCCGCCTGTGCCGCGCGTTTTCCCGTTACTAGTGCACTTTCTTTGGTACTTTTTATCTCCGCAT
>NW_015168687.1:523687-543063 GCF_001447785.1 Gekko japonicus
TATAATGAACTAACTCGTCCTACACAGGGATGGGTCTCTCCTCTCTTACACAGAACTTAACCATCTGCTTAACACAGAGACTTTTACTCTTATATTCCACACAGGAAAACTTCTCTCACAGAGACCTCAGGACAAAACTGCTTAACTAACTTCCACTGTCTGCATCAACAGTCAAATCTCCTAACAGACACTCCTGATAGACATTCAAATCATACACAGCATCCATTCCAAAACCCCTCCCCCCTCTGTCACTCACCAATCATATCACTTGCCTGTTTCCAGCACTCTAGAGTATCATCACAGCCATACCAACCAAACTTTTAAAGACACACACACAAATAAACATGAAATCGTTACACCATCCACAAGGAGGGGCCCACAACAGACAATGCACCGGAGGGGGCGGTTATCGCCCATTAGCAAGATCGCCCATCACTGGTACGTTGCAGTTTAGTCAGAGCCATGGGGTCATTATGGACAAATCGGTACATTAGAAGTAGGAGAAGAGAAGAGATTGGATTTATCCCC
Organism: Gekko japonicus; assembly: GCF_001447785.1. Lineage (NCBI taxonomy): Eukaryota > Metazoa > Chordata > Lepidosauria > Squamata > Gekkonidae > Gekko > Gekko japonicus. The sequence goes on from NW_015168687.1 coordinate 524,216, forward strand.
CGCCCTTCACTACCCAAAGGAGTCTCAGAGCAGCTTACAAACTCCTTCCCCTTCCCCTCCCCACAACAGACACCCTGTGAGGTAGGAGGGGCTGAGAGAGCTCTGACAGAAACGGCTCTTTTTCAAGAACAGCTCTTATCAGAACTATGGCTTGCCCAAGGTCATCCAGCCAGGTGCAAGTGGAGGAGCGGGGAATCAAACCGGGTTCTCCCAGATTAGAGTCCGCGCACTTCACCACTACACCAAACTGGCTCTCATTAGCCTTGGGAGCAGGCTACCCAAGGGGATGCTTAGGCCAGCACAATGATTGGGGGGGGGCACAGCCACACTGGAGGACTTGGTTTGTCCTCGGGCACTACTGGCTCGGGAGGCGACAGGTGCCACCACCTCCCAAAACCATGCTACCCTCCCCTGGGACTGAGGGGGTACCTAGACTGTGGCCTTCATTGCCCAATGGATCCCCCCATCACTCTCAGCTGTGCCACTGCCGATATTGTGGGTCTCGGTGGGCTCCTAGCCAGCAGTGGCATGGTGGCGGAGGAGGAGGTGAGGGCTGTTCCTTAGTTGGGGTCAGGGCCGGCTCACTCACTAGGCGAACTAGGCGTTAGCCTAGGGCGGGCCGGCCCTTAGGGGCGCCAAACTGCACCCAGCCAAAAAAAAGAGGCAATGAACGGGAGAGGGGGGCGCATGGGGGGCACCAGAAGGGATCCTCGCCTAGGGTACAAAATAAGCTGGAGCCGGCCCTGGTTGGGGTGGCAAAAACACATTGAAACAGGCCTGCCTGGGAGATCCATTGTGAAGGAGGAGGCCTTGCAGATGATTTATCTAATTACTTACATTATTCAGGGCTATTTTTGGGCAGGAACGCACAGGAACGGAATTCCGGCTGGCTCCCAGGTTGGCCACGCCCAGCAGGAACTCATTAGCATAATAGGCCACACCCAACAGCAGAAACTCATTAGGATTGGCTACATTAGGGGTGTGTGGCCTAACATGCAAAGGAGTTCCTGCTACAAAAAAGCCCTGGGTTTTGACAACAAACAAGGTAAACAGAATAAGAAGCAAAAGGTGGGTGTGGCTGGATGACCACACTTCTGGTAACATGGGGGTGCAGCCTAATATGCTAATGAGCTGTGCTTCCAGGGGTCTGGCCTAATATGCTAATGAGTTTCTGTTGTTGGGTGTGGCCTATTATGCTAATGAGTTCCTGCTGCGCTTTTTCTACAAAACCCCCCCTGACGTTATCTATAGTCCCCCTTGGATTACATAGAGTAAGTACACACAGACTTTCCATAAACAGTGCAATAGGATTAGGGTTGTAGAATCGACCAGAAGTCTAAAAAGAAAAGAAAAGAACTGAAGCGAAGAACAAGTATTAACACAACACATTAAATGACCCAAAATTCCGTAACAGGATCCTTGTTCCAGCAAGCGATACACAGTAGTACGGACCACAGTCCCTAATGATTTTTCTAAGTAGCTTTGTGAATCGTTTCGTACAGTGCAAATCTATTTGTCTAGATCAGAGGTGTCAAACTCATTTGTGACGAGGGCCGGATCTGACATCAACGTCACTTTGTCGAGCCAGGCCATGGGTGCCATAAAATGTAATGCCAGGTACTGAAAATAGAAATTGTATGAAGGACAGCAGCTGGGAAGCTCTGAGTTGGTGTGTCCTCACTGCAAGGCCCCCTGGGCTGGGAGGGGGGTGCAGAGGAAAACCCACATAGGCGGACTGGAGAGCCAGCAGTGCAGCACTGGGCAGATGTTCCCATGATGCTCGACTGCTGCAAACAAGGCTGTTCTGCCGTGCTAAAGCCACAGAGTGGCTCCGCCCACTTCCCCCCCCAGCAGTCTCCCATTGCACTAGTTGCTCACGGGCCACATAAGAGCCCTGGATGGGCCGCTTTCGGGCCCCGGGCCTTACGTTTGACACCCCTGGTCTAGATGATGCCCTGGAGATAAGGGGGTTTCACTTTTTAGGTGGGAAACTGACATGGAGGACAAACTCTGCAGGCTGCAGCATGAATCGACAACGCTGAAAATGTTGGCCCCTGCACCCAGTGGTTTAGAAAGACGTCCCGGTGATTTGGGATAAACAAAAGGTTTAAGCAAAACACGAATGCCTTGCCCTGGAGCTAATGATTGCTTCAGAATTTCGTTTTAACAGCTATTCTTCTTAATGCCAGCTTTAAAAGTTGCACCACAAGAAATCCACGTTGAGCACCTTAGGAGGGCTGCCGTAATGCTGATTAAGCCTGATAATCCTGTAAATCTCAAACTGTAAGTAGCACTGAACGGTTTTGTAGCTACAAAGTAGCATGTTTCCACACTAGACTGTTTTGGTTTAGAAAAAGAACATGTAGACCAGTCCGGTGAGGACTCCTAACCTTGTGTTAGTCTTGGGCACTCGCTGCTTTTCTCCCTCCCTGCAGGGAGAAGTCACCATCTGACATGGGGCTGGAAAGGGAAGCTCTGGGAATCGGGCAGCAGCTCCTTCCTCACTCCACCCGTGGCTGCTTGGAAATCTGTGATTCAAATGACATTCTGAAGCACTAATTAGCTTCAGGGCATGGCGCCCGTGGTTTGCTTAAACCTTTTGTTTATCCCAAATCGCTGGGTGGTCTTTCTAAACCGCTGGGTGCAGGGGCCAACATTTCCAGGGCATCCTCTGGACAAATAGACTTGCCCTGTACTAAAGGATTTGCAAAGTTACTCGGAAAAATTATTAGGGACTGTGGTCTGTACTATTGTGTATCGCCTGCCGAAACGAGGAATTTTGTATCATTTAATGTGTCGTGTTAATACTTCTGCTTGCTTTCAGTTTTTGTTTTGTTTTTTAGACTTTTGGTTGATTCTCCTATTGCATTGTTTAGTGGAAGTTTGTGTTGACTTTCTCCGCGTAATCTGCCTCGAGTCAGGACTGAACGGTTTTGAGTCAGGGCAGAGCTCGCTTAGAAGAAGAAGAGAAGAGATTGGATTTATATCCCACCCGTCACTACCTGAAGGAGTCTCAGAGCGGCTTACAATTTCCTTTCCCTTCCCCTATCCACAACAGACACCCTGTGAGGGAGGTGGGGCTGAGAGAGCTCTGACAGAAACAGCTCTTTTTCAAGAACAGCTGTCCAGGGCTCTTTTTGTAACAGGAACTCCTTTGCATATTAGGCCACACCCCCTAATGTAGCCAATCTTCCAAGAGCTTACAGAGCTCTTCTTACAGGAGCTACTGTAAGCTCTTGGAGGATTGGCTACATTAGGGGTGTGTCGCTTAATATGCAAATGAGTACCTGCTACAAAAAGCGCCTTGGACGGAACTATGGCTTGCCCAAGGTCATCCAGCAGGTGCAAGTGGAGGAGTGGGGAATCAATCCCGGCTCTCCCAGATTAGAGTCCGTGCACTTAACCACTACACCAAACTTGTGAACCACACTACCTCATGTGAGGCCTGTGAGTCACATTCTCTCAGCCTGACTTACCCCGCAGGGTTGTTGTAGGGGTAAAATGGAGGTGAGAAGAACCATCTACACTTCCCTGATCTCCTTAGAGGAGGGGTGGAGTGAACAAAGAGAACTACTTCAGAATGCCTTTAACAACCACGGTCCTTCCATCACAGTCCAGCAGCCTGTATACACAAAGCAAGAGAATGCTGTGCATTCTGCAAATTCTGTCTGGGAGCTAGTTGTCTAGTGGTTAGAGCGTCAGACTAGGATGCTTGCTGGGTGACCTCGGGTCAGTCACTCTTTCTCAGTCTTATCTACTTCATAGGGTTATTGTGTGGGTAAAATGGAAGAGAGAACACTATAAGCCAATTTGGGTTCCCGCCGGGGAGTTATGAAGTGAAATTAGCAACAACAACAGCAGCAGCAACAACAATAATAATATTTAGGGTCTCTCATTATCCACATGATTGCAGTTTGACGCATGACCGTGGATGCTTCGCCAGGTACTCTGAGCAGTTCTTCCATCCCTTGCTTTTTCTTGATCACAGACACCTGGTATTTCTCCTTTCTACTTGTGTGCATTCCCAAATCCCACCAAACCATAAGTAGAAGAACAAAGTTTGAGTCCAGTGGCACCTTTAAGACCAACAAAGTTTAATTCTGGGGTATAAGGTTCCATGTGCCTGCATGCACACGGAACCTTATACCCAGAATTAAACTTTGTTGGTCTTAAAGGTGCCACTGGACTCAAACTTTGTTCTTCTACTTATGGTTTGGTGGGATTTGGGAATGCACACAAGTAGAAAGGAGAAATACCAGGTGTCTGTGATCAAGAAAAAGCAAGGGATGGAAGAACTGCTCAGAGTACCTGGCGAAGCATCCACGGTCATGCGTCAAACTGCAATCCCCCAAACCCCGCCCTCCCCCGGCTCCACACCCAGATCTCCAGGTATCTCCCAACCCATTGAACTGCTTTGAGTGCTGGTTGCCACGTCAACATTCGACACAACAGTTTTGGGAGAGAAAGAGCAAACACAGAAACAAAAGCAGAAGAAACAGGAAGAACAAGGCAATTTTTTACAATGCCTCCTAGCAACAGCAGAAGCCTGGTTGTACAAGCAACCGAAAACATTGGGTTGGAAGGAACAACGTTTTGAAGGGGTAAAGCATTAGCATCCCTTGCAAGCAGTGCTCCCTCTAAGCTGTGGAGTCTTGTGAGCAAAAAGTCTACTTTGTGAGCTGCCGGCCGCATTCAAGTGATGAGCGAGCGATTTGGCTCCTGCAGAAATTGGTTTGCTCTGGAGTCACCCTTCCTGAGCGAAGACAAAAATGTGTGAGGCGGCGGCTAAAAAAACCTGTGAGCTAACTCACACTAACTCAGCTTAGAGGGAACACTGCTTGCATGGTGGCAGAAGATGCCGGGTGCAATTAACAAATGCATTGGTTCATGGCTTTATTAGCGTTACTTGTGACTCCAGGACAATTTACCAGAATATTTTTTTAAACCACATAGTACACTTAAAGCTTAAACCAAATCCAAAAACACACATCTGCCTCCACATCCAAATGATCGGCAGAAGAAAAAAGGCCTTAACCGGCCTCCAAACATTAAAATAGCTCTAGCCAAGCAGGTCTTATTGGAGGAGGGCTTTCTACATCAATATACTGATATAAATGATTTATATCCCACTTTCCCCCCTAAATAGGTACCACTTCGGTGGGAAGAATATTTTTTAAAACCACATAGTACACTTAAAGCTTAAACCGAATCCAGAAACACACATCTGCCTCCACATCAAAATGATCGGCAGAAGAAAAAAGGCCTTAACCGGCCTCCAAACATTAAAATAGCTCTAGCCAAGCAGGTCTTATTGGAGGAGGGCTTTCTACATCAATATACTGGTATAAATGATTTGTATCTCACTTTCCCCCTAAATATAGCTCAAAGTGCCTTGCAGCTAAGAAAATAATGTATTAAAACAGCAATAAAAGAACACAGAACTCACATCATTTGGTGAAGGGAAGCCAGGTATATCTGCGGCAGGACACTTCTGAAATGTGCTTACCCAAGTGGAATCCTTCTAACCTCAGAAGCTATCTCCTGGTAGCGTGACTAACTGAAACACCTCCTTCTCTTTGGGAGAAACACACTTGCAAAACAAGTCCAGATTGTCTCACCTGTGTGTGCCAAAGGTTCAAACCCTATCATGATTACAGCTTAATTAAGTATAACGTGGCATTCGGAGATTATGGAGAAATGTGAGTGACAGCTATAGTCCTGATTTTGGGTTGCACAAGAAGGACAAGGGAAGAGGAGATTGGATTTATACCCCGCCCTTCACTACCTGAAGGAGTCTCAGAGCGGCTTACAATCTCCTTTCCCTTCCCCTCCCCACAACAGACACCCTGTGAGGTAGGTGGGGATGAGATAACATTTTGAGGACTGCTCCTAAGAGAACAGCTCTGAGAGGACCTGTGACTGACCCAAGGTCACACCAGGAGCTGCATGTGGAGGAGTGGGGAGTCAAACCCGGTTCTCCCAGATTAGAGTCCGTGCTCTTAACCACTACAACAAATTGGCACCAAAACATCCATGAAAACATCTGCCTGCCCACTTCATTTCCAAACTCATATCTAATCCACTGAAATGTCTTCTGCATTCCTCATCCTTACCCCCCATCGGCTTTTGGGAACAGAGAGATTGCCAATATACTGAAGTGCAGGTCTGCTGATCCATCTTTCAGTCACAGTGTGCGGGGCACTCTCCTTTCTTTTGGAAGGCGGGCACAACAGAGGGGGATTCCAGCATGACAAGGAGCCTCTACTTGGGATGGGGTGGAGAGGCAACTGATCTCTGTGCATGAAGCTGGTTGAGTTCTCCTCCTCCTCCTCAACCCACTGCATTTGCAGGGCCTCAGTTAGGGAACAGCCCTGCTACAAACGCTGTGACTAATTGCAGGACCTCCAAGGAGGACTTTGGAGGTCAATTACTTCTATGGAAGAATGCAGATATCACACTGACGACTGTTCATAGTAGCCAATATACATAAGAACATAAGACCCTGCTGGATCAGACCAGTGGTCCATCTAGTCCAGCATCCTGTCTCACACAGGGGCCAGCCAATTCCTTCTGGACGTCTAACAACAGGGCATAGAGGCCGAGGCCTTCCTTTCATAAGAACCTGCTGGATCAGAGCAGGGGTCCATCTAGTCCAGCATCCTGTCTCACACAGGGGCCAGCCAATTCCTTCTGGACGTCTAACAACAGGGCATAGAGGCCGAGGCCTTCCTTTCATAAGAACCTGCTGGATCAGAGCAGGGGTCCATCTAGTCCAGCATTCTTCCTGTCTTGCACAGGGGCCAGCCAGGTCCTCTGGAGGGTCAGCAACAGGGCATAGTGGCCGAGGCCTTCCGCTGATGTTGCCTCCTGGCTCCGGGATTCAGAGGTTTAGTGCCTCTGAATGTGGCAGTTCCCCTCACTCACTATGGCTAGTAGTTGTTGATAGACTTCTCCTCCATGAATCCCCTTTTAAAGCTGTTTGTTCCTGTGGCCATCACGACATCCTCTGGCAGCAAAATCCACGTTTCAATCACTCTCTGCGTAAAGCAGTATTTCCTTTTGTCCATCCCGAACCTACTGCCCATCAGCTTCATTGGATTCCCTCGAGCTCTATTATTTTGGGAGACGGAGAAACTTTATCTTGGCCAACTCTCTCTACCCCATGCATAATTTTATAAACCTCTATCATGTTGCCCTTAGTCATCTTTTTTCTAAACGGAAAAGTCCCAGACTCTTCAGAGCCTTTCCTCACAGGGAAGGTACTCCAACCCCCTAATCATCTTGGTTGCCCTCCTACTTTCCCCAGCTCTGCAATGTCCTTTTTGCAGGCCTGTAGCCACAGGGAGGCTGACGAGGGCAACGCCCCCTCACAAATGTGCCATGCCCCCTCACTAACCAGCCGTGCCTTCTCCCCCCTCTGCTTTCCAGCGAGGTACGCACCAAGCTGGAGCCTCGTGAGCATGGGGGAGAAGCAGGGCCGGCGGGCTGGAGGTGGGCGCCAGTGGCCATGTGCTGGCGCAGGCGCGGCCACTGTGGAGGGAGGACAAAGGCTGAACAGGGTTGCCTGCAAAAATGGAAGGTGCTTGATGAACTGCCCACTAGTGTTCACTCTAAGCTGAGTTAGTGTGAGCCAGGGGTCCTTTCCTGCGGGAGCACACGGGAGCGGAGCTCCGGCAGTAAGGAGCTCAGGGGGCGGGCACATGCAACAAGCCCCGCCCCCTGCTCCCAGCAGCGCTCAGTCGGTGAAAGCCCTGCTGCTTTCCACGTGTTGAGAAGGGTGTCCACAAGTCTGAACTCTAGCTTCCTTTCCAATATAGTTGAAAAAGTGTGCCTGCACACGAAAGCTCATCCCTTGACTAAACCTTTGTTGGTCTTAAAGGTGCCCAACTGGGCTCTACATTGGTTCTGCTGCTTCAGACCAACACGGCTAACCACCTGAAATTAAGTTACAGAATTTGGGGAAAGAGGGCATGTAGAAGAAGAAGAAAAGATTGAATTTATACCCCGCCCTTCACTACCCAAAGGTGTCTCAGAGTGGCTTACAAACTCCTTTCCCTTCCCCTCCCCACAACAGACACCCTGTGAGGTAGGTGGGGCTGAGAGAGCTCTGGCAGAAACTGCTCTTTTTCAAGAACAGCTCTTATCAAAACTACGGCTTGCCCAAGGTCATCCAGCAGGTGCAAGTGGAGGAGTGGGTAATCAAACCCAGTTATCCCAGATTAGAGTCCGCGCACTTCACCACGACACCAAACTGTATTGCTTATCTTTGGGCCCTTACTATGCATCAGTATAAGATAGCTGTGTGCTTTTCATTCTGTTAATAAAGTTCTTTTTGAAAGGCTGCAGCTTGAACTCTGTGACCCGCGTTTGCCCTGATCTGTCATGTTGTTTACCCAGAGAGACTAAAGGGGGGGGGGGAGCAGCTTCCTCTCCTGGCTCTCAGGAAGGCTGATTCAGCCAAATTCTGCTCCTTCCCTTTGTCTTGGACCCGGAGTTTCTGCCTGACTGTTCCTCCTCTGCGTCTCTGAACCCCCTCCAGTCCGCCCTTCGGTGCCCCGTCTGCCTGCCTCTTTTCTTCTGGATCCTCATTGGATGGACCTCTCAGCTTTGCCTCCAGCCAAGGAGAGCCAGATATCCCAATACATCCATCTGGGGCCTGGCAAGCAAATCAGGACAGAAGAGCTTCTTTGTTTTTATTTCCGTATTTTGTTTCTGTATTTGAATGCGTGCGTGCATGTGTGGCTTGCTGCAGTCAGGATTTTGTGGCTTATTCTGTGAGGAAGCTACTGTGTATGCTTATGGGGTCATGAGGGGGTGGAATACCACAGCATTCTGGTCCCTCTGAAGTTCTCTAATTCTGTACTGAGGTCAAATATTTGTCCTCTGAAGGGATTTGGGGACTCAGGCTTGGCAGAGTTGTCCTGAATAATCACGCTGAGCTAGGCAAGATTATAGCCAGTCTCAGAGGTCATTTCGGGGGGGATCGCGGGGGATCGCAGTTCCCCCGGGTGAGGTATGGGGGCGGGGCACATGACGAAGCCCCAGTGATGTCAGGGGGTGTGGCCTTATGACACACTTCCGGTGATGTCAGGGGGTGTGGCATATGCTAATGAGTTATGCTAATGAGTTCCCCTAGCTCTTTTTCTACTAAACGACCCGTGGCCAGTCTCATATCAACCCCCCCCCCAAAGGATTTTTTTTCCTTCTCCAAAAATTGCCGTGAACCTTCCCATCACACCCTTCTTAGAAACTCCTGCAACGCTCCATGAAAAATGAAGACACAGGACAGACAACTGTGCTATTGCAATACCGTCAGGCCTCATCAACAACAACGGGTGTTACAGTCCTCCTATTTGGGTTTCTGCAATAACCACGTGAAAAGTACTGGGTTCGCCGCATGGAGGACTCAGACAACGACATGCTTTTGCACACGTTTATTGTACTTAACACTGGAACTGAAAAACGGCCCTGCAAGGCCAACTATATACACAGCCACCCAGCACACCCACACTCCCGTTGGAGGGTTTGAATTTCCTTCTCTTTTTTTTGGCCCCCCGAAGGGGATTTTTTTATTGCATTTTTTATATAGGCTACAAAACTACAATGAAAAAAGAGAGGGGTACTACATTTAGGGAGAAAGAAAAGATAACCACTACTGACTAAAAACCCAAGAGAGGAGATCCTCAAATTGCTTACCTACAATGCCATCTCTTAAAACGCTACATTTTATGAACTTGATCAGACTTGCTTTTATACCTTTTAAATCTTACATTTAACTGTTGTAAAAAAGACCCCTCAGCATCTCAATATTAAAAACATTATTATCAAAGGCATAATTCAGAGTCCTTCAAACCTCATTTTTTCTTATCTTGTCTCTTCCGCAGTCTATAAGGACTTTTGGAGCTGCTGCCCCCTTCTCAGACAGAGTCCTCTCCAGAAGACCCAGACTCCAGCTCGCCACTGGACTTACTGTCCTTTTCCTCTTTATCCACCTCCTCTGGCTCACCCAGCTGGATTCTCAAAAAGTCCCGAGCTTTGGAAAAAGAGTCAATCTTTTCTTTTTTATCCTGAAGCTTGAAGGTCATGCCCTCTGGATATAACCACCTGTAGCTGATTGCATTGGTTTGAAGAAAAAGAATTAAATCTTTGTATTTCTTTCTCCGTTGTCTTATTTCAAATGGGATATTTTTCAAAATTCAAATGGTACTGTCCCCAATTTTCAAGGGTGTCCCCGCCATCGCTCTTAGGATACAAGCCTAATTGCAGCTTCGGCTGGCTGTTGCCAAGTCACTTGTGTGCAGGGTGACCTCCTCCAGTGAAGTCAGCAACGTCCGGCTTTTCACACCCAGCCACTGCCTCTTGAAAACCCGTCAACGAAACGAAATGAAGAGGGAAGCGGCGGACAATTAGGAGGAGATTTTTAATTCATTTATTTCATGGTCCGGTTTGTTCAAAGCCATTGATGGTAAAACAACTGAAGTGCCATTATGAAAACAAGCGCGGTGTCATGGACTTTGACCGGAGAGTCCTAGGTTGAATTGAACTTCAGTTGGTGACGTTGACCACGTGGTTTTCCTTCCGCTTAACCTACCTCACAGTATTGTTGTAAAGGGAAAGGTCAGATACCCATGCACAGGGGCCATTTAGTAGAAAAAGAGGTGCAGGAGCTCATTAGCATAACTTATTTGCATGTGCCACACCCCCTGACATCACCGGAAGCGTGTCAGAAGGCAACACCCACCGCTCAGGCTCCACTGGACTGTTTTGGATTGCTAGCTATAGGGCGGGGAAAATGCGCAGATCTGCCCTCACAGAGGAGGGAGAGCTTGTACCTGAAGGCGGGCCGGGGGGAGGCTCTGCAACTTACCTGCCTTTTTCTTGCTCCTCTGGCCCAACTGAGGGCTGCTGGGAGCAGAGGGTGGGGCATGTAGCATGTGCCCGCCCCCTGGGCTCCTTACTGCCGGAGCTCCGCTCCTGTGCGTTCCTACAGGAAATGACCCCTGCCCATGCATATTATCATAGAGGAAAGGTGGGCTGTAAACATCAGCAATGAAGTGCACACTACGTTTTGTAAAAGTCCTCGTGGCACCTGACTTAATGAAAGATCCCATTTCCCTTCTTGTCCGTTAACTCTATGATTATTTCTCTGTTCCAAAACACTTCATCTCTTTATGGTTTATCTTATAGTTCCGGTAAAATACGTCTGTCCTGACCTAGATAGCCCAGGGTACTCCGATCTTGTCAGATCTCGAGAAGCTAAGCAGGGTCGGCCCTGGCTAGTATTTGGGTGGGAGACCTCCAAGAAATACCGTGGTTGTGACACAGGAGCAGGCCACGGCAAAGCACCTCTGAAATGTCTCTTGCCTTGAAAAACCCACAAGGGGGTCGCCATAAATCAGATGTGGCTTGACAGCACTCTCCGCCACCAAAACGCACCTGCTTCCTACTCTCCTCCTCACCTTCCCGTTTTCCTCTGGCCTTTTTTTGCGTCCCACCTTAAGTAAATCTAAAGAGCATCAATTTCATGCTGGGGACTCTGTTGATATGAGTTTGTGCACCAATTCTTTCATTTAGGGTTGCCAGATCTTACCTCGATCCTGGGGGGGGGGGCTCCTGCCTGGCTCCTGGAGTCTTCTGGCGCACGCCCAATGTGCCTGGCATGATGACATCACCCGGAAGTGACATCACCAGGCTGGGCACGTCGTTTAGGGACGCTCTCGCATTCGGGGCAAAACTCTATGGTCACAATAGAGTTTTTACCCGAATGCCAGAGTGTCCCCTGCACAACATGCCTGGCGTGATGACGTCACCTCCAGGTGATGTCATTGTGCCGGGGGCATGTTGGGCGTGCTGGGACTCTTCGGGGGCAGGGCTCCTCCACTGGCCAGCTAGCCGGTGGTGGATTTGGGGGCCCACAATTGGGGGAACCCCCCACCCACACTGGGGGTTTGGCAAGCCTACTTTCATTACCAGAGCCTAGGAGATTATAGATCATATCGTGCATCAATGCAAGGGGTGGGGGAATGGGGTCTTAGCTCAGTGGCAGAGGACATGCTTGGCATAAATAAGGGCAACATTCCCATTAAAAGACACCCTACTGCCAGCTGGGGACCAGTGGTCTGATGGACCAGTGGTCTGACTCCATATAAAGGACCTTTTTATGTCCAGGACTGATACTTATTCTAGTTGATTGCAAAGCGGGTAGCTGTGTCACTCTGCTGCAGCAAAATAAAACAAAAGTCTAGTGGCATTTTGTTCTCGTCTCAGCGTGCGCTCCACTTGCTGCTGGCTGGCTGCGGCCCTGGGGAGCACAGGCGATGGGTGGTGCGCGCCCTTCCCTCCACTGCTGGAGGCGGCCGAGGCCTCCCTGGCTGGTCTCCAGTAGCCCAGAGCGGCATCCTTTGCGGCCGGAAAGGAAGAGCCCTGAGACCTCCTCCAGGCAGTGCAGCAGCAGGTTCCTCGGAAGGGCGGACCAGCCAGCACCTCCTGTCTCCAGGCAAAAGCTGCACTCTGCCAGTTCATTGGGGGGAGGTGGAAGGGAGGTGGGTGGTGGCCACAGCCGTCAGGTTCTCTGGTCAGGAAGGTACTCCAGCCGATCACCTGAGTAATACTTTTTGCAGCTCTACGAGAGATCTTGGGGATTGCTCTCTGGCTTTTTCTACAAAAAAGCCCTGCTGGTTACCATTTCAGACTAGGGTTGATTTCACCTGGTGATATGGGTTTTCCGTTTTTCGAGTTGTCAGCCTCCAGGTGGTTGGTACCTGGAGACCTCCTGCTATTACAATCCATCTCCGGACGACCAAGATCAGTCCCCCTGGAGAAAATGGCTTCTTTGGAGGGTGGACTCTGTGGCACTGCATCCCACTAAGGTCCCTTGCCTCACTGAATCCCATCCTCCCCAGGCTCCACCCCGAAAATCTCCAGGTATTTCCCCACCCAGAGCTGACAACCCTAATTTCATTTCACCAAGACCCTAACAAATGCAGACCACTCATTTCTGCTTCATTTTCACACACATACCCTAATATTCAATGCCAAAAATTCCCTGTGCTAACCAGGGGTTATTTCCTGCAGGAGCGCACAGGAGTGGAGCTCCGGCAGTAAAGAGCCCAGGGGGTGGGCACATGCAACAAGCCCCACCCACCCCTGCTCCCAGCAGCCTTCAATCAGAGCAAGAAGCAGCCAGGTAAGTTGCAGAGCTCCCCCCAGCCCTCCGGCCCAAAACAGTCCAGTGGCATCTTTAAGACCAAGTTTTATTCAGGTCCCACACAAGTGATTGGCTATTTACAGTGGCCGAGTGTTCCATAGGCTCTCGGCCGGGAGCCTAGCCTGCCGCTAGGTGCCAGCTAGGATCCGCTTGTCCCATTGTTCCTGAGAGCGAAGCTCGGTCGCTTCGCATGACCACGTGGTGAAATGGCCACGCACGCGGTCGGAGATGGATACATTACACTTCTCCTCTCTGCTGGCCTCTTTCATTTTCATTCTCTATCACCCCAGGCTGCTCTGAGGTCAGCGCTGCCAGGGGAAGGGAGTCTGAGCCGGCTTCCTCGGGAGCCAGCTTAACTGCACCAAAAAAAAAAAAGAAAAAGGTAAAGGTTCCCTTGCTCAAAAGCCAGTCGAATCCGACTCTAGGGTTGCGCTCACTCAGCTTAGAGGGAATACTGGTGCTAACCACCCTTTTTGTTCCCATGAACACAATTTTTTGACAGGCATATTTAGATACCAAAGCTTCCCTTCCATCACCACCATTCAGGGTGTGCAAAAACTTGTTCAGGGTACCATGCGAGCAAAAGGGGGCCAGCACAGATGGAGCCTCTTGGCCAGTAATCCTTCCTTCTTCCTTTCCAAAACCAATTATTTCTTATGTAGGGCAGTTCTAACCTCCAGCAGCCAGCAATGCCCATTATAATTGGAGCCTGTGGATATATTGATTGGCTGCCTTTGATCGCATGGTTGGGTGTTACAGCATGATTGGAAATGGCAACATCTACTGACCTTTACCGATGAGCTGCAGCTAAGTTATCACTGTGAATTTTCCCAGCTTATGCAAGCATCAGGCATCAACCATCTGTCTGACTATACTGATTCAAAGACTGTAAAAAGTTTAGCCTTCTGAACAGGTAAGGGGTAAACATATTTAAATTGAGGGGGGATCAAGATTTTCTGCAAATACCTATTCTTGTGTAGGCTTAATCACAAAAAAGCAGTGTGCTTTAAGACAGTTTTGTTGAAACAGCTTTCTATATCTTACAATAACTACAGCAGTGGCATCAAGACGGACCTGTCACCTTTTTTAAAAAAATGAAGACAGAGAGAGAGATTTGTGCCTTTGGCATGTTTATGTATAGGGACGGGCACGAACCGCAGTTTTGTGGTTTGGTTCGTGGCTCAGCCACAAACCCATACACACTGAAGTCGGTTTGCGAACCAATCTGGTTTAAGACATTATTTTAATATTCTACATATTGAAACATACTGCTTTGGATGTTATTAACACTCCTTCAGAGCCAGACCCTGGAACAGACTACTCATCTGACAGGAAGCAGGAAGACCTGGGAACTGAAAAGGAGACCTCTAACAGTGCTAGCCCCATCCCGAACCTGAGCCCATAGATCCAGAGGCCTCAACGAAGGAACCCATCTTCAGTGCAACCTCCTAGCTGCAGGATCAGCTGTCCCTTGAGCTGACAGGCCCACAGAGAGAACTGGCCAGCTTGAAGCCCAGGTTGTGGCCATCAAGCAAGAGAGCTGCTCCCATGTTTACAACAATGTGCAGGATCAGAGCTCAACTAAGTCCTTGCCGGCTGAGAAACCAGAGACAGTCCTTTTTTTTGGGCTGTCAAGTCACAGCTGACTCATGGCGCCCCCTGGTGGGGTTCTCAAGGCAAGAGATGTTCAGAGGTAGTCTGCTGCATCAAGACCCTGGACTTCCTTGGTGGTCTACAGATACCAGCCATGGCCAATGTTCCCTCTAAGCAGTGGGAGCCTTGTGAGCAAAAATTCTGCTTTGTGAGCTACTGGCATTAAAGTTGTGAGCGAGCCGTTTGGCTGCTGCATAAATTAGTTTGCTCTGGAGCCCTCCTTCCTGAGCTAAGACAAAAATGTGCGAGCCAGAGGCTAAGAAACTCTGAACTAGCTCACACTAACTCAGCTTAGAGGGAACACTGGCCATGGCCAGCCCTACTTAGCTTCTGAGATCTGACGAGATCGGGCTAGCCTGTGCTACCCAGGTCAGGGTGAGACCCACACCTAGATGACTACTGTGCAATCCTCAGTCCTGGCTGGGATCTTTGTGGGTTGAACTGCTTCATCTAGCCCAGTGGGTGAATGGTCTGCGCTTGCTATCTGGTCCAGGCCGTTCTGCCCTGGGAAGCAGCCAAATTGCCTCACACCCAGTTAGCCTGTTGTCCTCGGTGTCATTATTTGTCATTAATTTTAGGATAGCAGATGTAACTGGGTTATAGAATCAATGGGGCATCAAGGGGAGGCAGGAAGCGGCCAGGCCCACCTTTGTCATGCCTGGATGATGAAGAAGAAGAGATTGGATTTATACCCTGCCCTTCACTTGGAGTCTCACAAACTCCTTTCTCTTCCCCTCCCCTCAACAGACACCCTGTGAGGTAGATGGGGCTGATAGGGCTTTGACAGAAAATGCTCTTTCAAGAACAACTCTGTGAGAACTTGTGACTGACCCAAGGTCATCCAGCCAGGTGCAAGTGGAGCAGTGGGGAATCAAACCCTGTTCTCCCAGATTACAGCCCACGCACTTAATCACTACACCAAACTATATGAGCTCCAGCACAGAAACTCGCTCCCCTCAGACTACCCTACTCCAATTTGGTGTTGTGGTTAGGAGTGCAAACTCCAATCTGGGAGAACCGTGTTTGATTCCCCACTTCTCCACATGCAGCTGCTGGCCTTACCTTGGGTCAGTCACAAGTTCTCTCAGAGCTGTTCTCTCAAGGGCAGTTCTCGAAAGAGCTCTCTCAGCCCCACCTACCTCACAAGGTGTTTGTTATGCGGAGAACAGGGCTATTTTTGGGCAGGAACGCACAGGAACGGAGTTCTGGCTGGCTCCCAAGTTGGCCATGCCCAGCAGGATCTCATTAGCATAATAGGCCACACCCAACAGCAGAAACACTCTGTGAGAACTTGTGACTGACCCAAGGTCATCCAGCCAGGTGCAAGTGGAGCAGTGGGGAATCAAACCCTGTTCTCCCAGATTATAGTCCATGCACTTAATCACTACACAAACCCCGCCCTCCCTGGGAATTTTCCAACCCAGAGCTGGCAGTCCTAACAGTATTAGGAGCTAAAATCAGTTTAAAAATTAAACAAAAATAAGTAAAAGAAGAGCTTTTACTACAAAATGAAAAGCAGGACTTGAGGTGCACCCTCCCCAGCCCATCTGGTAAGGTAAAGGTAAAGGGTCCCTTGCTCGAAAGCCAGTCGAGTCCAACTCAAGGGTTGCGGTGCTCATCTCCGTTTCAAAGCCGAAGAGCCAGCGCTGTCCGAAGACGTTTCTGTGGTCATGTGGCCAGCATGACTAAACACCAAGGCGCACGGAACGCTGTTACCTTTCCACCGAAGCAGTACCTATTTATCTACTTGCAATGTCTTGTTTTCGAACTGCTAGGTTGGCAGGAGCTGGAACTAGAGATGGGAGCTCACTCCGTCACGCGACAACTCAGGTCTCAAACTGCTGAACTACTGACCTTCCACAGCCTGCAGTTCAGCGTCTTAACCACTTGAGCCACCACAGCTCCCTAGCCCATCTGGAAGTGATAGTAATTGGTTCATAAGTGAGGTGAGGGGGAGTGAGGAGAAAGTAGTCAATTCGTCTGTAAAACACAAGAACAAGAGGGGGGGAAATGCATGTGGAAATGGGGACTTTGCTCACTGAGGCGGAGTAAAAATCTTGTTCATAATCTTGCCCTCTGGGAGGAGCACTGCTGGATTTTTAAGGAAATATAGTCCCATGTTAAGTGGTGATTTCAGTTCACTTTAGACCAAGAAAAGAGAAAAAAGAGAAAAGAGTCATTTAGCAATGCGAAAAGATCACAGATGGAAGAGAATATAGGGTTGTCAACCTCCAGGTGGCACCTGGGGATCTCCCACAAATGCCGCTGATCTTCACATAATCAAGATCAGCTCCCCTGGAGGAAATGGCTGCTTGGGAGGGTGGACTCTAAGGCATCACACCCTGCTGAGGCCCCTCCCCTCCCCCAACCCCGCCCTCTCCCGACTGGCCCCACCCCTAAAGTCCCCAGGTATTTCCCAACCCAGACCTGGCAACCCTAAGGACGAATGAGTTGGGAATGAGAGCGCAGAGCCGTGATGTGATGATGGAGCACTTCATGGGACAGCTTTGAACATTCCTTTTCGTCAAAAAAGAAACAGCAAACTCCTTGCAACTAGCCCTGCCCCCCAATGCTGCCTGTTGGTTTTTGGTTTAAATTTGTTGTTAAATTTGTTGGAGACTTTACAAAGAGTGATCTTCCACCTGCAGTCTTAAGTGATGTGGTCTATTCTGCTGCCTTGGAATTCTACCACCACCTCATTCTCTGGAGGGTCTGAGCCAACCCTGAGTGGAGCAGCAGCCTAATTCTGACGACTGTGGAAAGGGCTGTCTCCCCTGCCTCTTTGTCTCAAGTTTGTCTAGATCAGGGGTGGCCAAACTGTGGCTTGGGAGCCACGTGCGGCTCTTTCACACATATTATGCGGCTCCCGGCAGGGCGGCTGGGGAAGCTACAGATAATTAGCAAACAAATATCATTGGACAAATAAATATCAGTATCTGCTTTTACCGCTTTTGTTATTATTTTTGGCAGACTCATTTAATGTTAATAAAAAGCAAATCTGCATATATCCTGGTAAAACGTGTAATATTTGTTCATGTCTTGCCGCTCTAAAACATCTGACGTGTATTCTATATGGCTCTTACCTTAATTAAGCAAGTTTGGCCACCCCGGTCCAGAATAAGACATGTTACCACCAGGGGGCACTGTACTCCACCAAGTAAGAGCTGGAATCCAAATTTAAGCCGTTCCTTAGGGCACAGCAGTTGTATCACACTCTTCTGTCTTTGAAAAATGTCATTCGGTTTATGCTATCTATTATGCGATTCTAGGAGTTCTAAAATATTTCCTCCTTTCATAAATATTTTCTCCACAGAATTAATGGCCTAGGGACCATGAATAAATACAGGCATTATTCTCAGAGTCTGTACTGATAAAGCAAAGTTGACATCTTACTCCACAGATTATCCCCTGGCATTTGAACAGGAATGGAAAGGTAAATTTAAGTAAAAATCTATAGTTGTCATTACTCATCTTGAGCCTCCAGAATAAGGCAGATGATCAATATTTTTATTTACTGAAAATATTTTATGTCTCCTTTCCATCTGATCAGATGGAAACATTAAAACATTTGAGCGATTAAAAATCCATTTAAAATTATAAAATAATTCAATTAAAATGCATAGGCAAACAAAACCCGTGACCATTTTGGGGGGTATACCAGACGAAAACCAAACAAAAAGTCTTCACCTACTGATGAAAGACATTGATATAGGGAGCAGTGTTCCCTCTAAGCTGAGTTAGTGTGAGCTAGCTCGTAGTTTTTTAGCCTCCGGCTCACACATTTTTGTCTCAGCTCAGGAAGGATGGCTCCAGAGCAAACTAATTTAGGCAGCAGCCAAATCACTTGCACACAACTTTAATGCCAGTAGCTCACAAAGTAGGATTTTTGCTCACAAGACTCCACAACTTAGAGGGAGCACTGACAGAGAGAGAGATGAATCTCTCAGGAGAGGGAGTTCAAAAGTTTTGGTGCCATGAGCGAGAAGAA
>NW_015168687.1:544805-549372 GCF_001447785.1 Gekko japonicus
GGATGAGGTCACTGAGCTCTCAAAGCTCTTGGCTGACTCTCTGCGCCCCCTGCTGGATGAGATCACTGGCATTAAACAACAACTGTCAATAACTGGGCAGAGTGTGGTGGCGCAGCAGATGCAACTGACTCAGTCCTTAAAAGCAACAGAGCAAATGGGAGAGAAGGTGAAGGAAATGGACGTCACTACTAAAAAAGTTAAGAAAAAGGTGCAAAAGCTGGAAATGAAGCAAGCTACGGAAGAGTCAAAGCTTTTACAGCTACAAATGGATAAAGCAAATTTGGTCCTACGGTTTCAAGGGGTCCCGGAAATTAAAGGAGAGAATCTGAAGCAATGGTTGAGTGAAGCAATAGCTCCAGTGACAGATTCAACAGCGGAATACATTTGCAGTGAGATGGATGTGGTCTACAGATCCTATTCATCGTACATCAAGAAAAATAATCTGCCTGGGGAAATAGTGGTCAGATTCTTGAAGAGACATGTGAGAGATGCTATTTTGAAAGCAACTTCGGGAACACCCTTGAAAATTGGGGACAATCATATCAGGATTTTAAAAGGCATTCCATTTAACATAAGACAGAAGAGAAAGAACTATATAGAATTAATTCTTTCCTTACAAACAAATGGCATCAGTTACAGGTGGTTAACCCCAGAAGGTGTCATTTTCAAGCTCAACGATAAAAAAGAAAAGATTGACTCTGTTTTTAAAGCACGTGAATTTCTGAGGACACAGCTTGGGGAACCAGAAGAGGGCAAAGGGGAGGAAAAAGAAAGCAAATCTAATGGCGAGTTGGGCTCGGGGTCTTTGGACGAGGACTCTCCCTCTGAAAAGGGGGCGGCTGTCCCCAAAAGCTCATATAAACTGAGGATTAGAAAATATAAGAATAAATAAGGGTTGAAGGACTCTGATTTGTGTCTGAAAAAATGTTGAAATAACTTGGGGATGCTCTGGGAATTTCTTTAAACAGTTAAAGGGATGGTTAAACGATAATTAATCTAGCATAACCAACTAAGTTCATTGTATTATTAGTAGCTTTTTGAAAATAGCATGGTGTTAAGCTGATGTATTGATCTCCTACTCTTGGGTTTTTAGTTAGTTGTGGGTCTTTTTTCTTTTTTCCCTAGATGTAGTTCCCTTCCCCATATTTTCTGTTGTAGTTCTGTAGTCTGAAAAAAATCAACAAAAACCTCCCCCCAGGGGGATAAAAAGAAAAGAAAAGGAAGTTCCAATCATAATAAAGTCCAATAAAGGACAATAAGGTCACAATTTCAACATTCAAAACGCATGTTGCATAGGAAAGTCCAAGTCAAAATGATCCATAACACGAAACAACGTGAATAAGGATTGCTTATGAAAACAAAGTACTTGTGTGCGTACTTCTTGCCAATACAGGATGTGGGGGGGTTCCATGTTTTCTGCCTTATCTTAATGATGCTGTTGACTTGAAAATCGTTTCACAGAGCACTTGCTCAGGAGAGAGTACAGAAACAATACATTCACATATCCCAAGCAGGGCTATTTTGGGGCAGGAACGCACAGGAACGGTGTTCAGTCTGGCTTCAGAGCTGGCCACGCCCACCACAGCCAAAACCTCTGCGTGCGTGGCTACAGAGGGAAGGCCTGGAGAGCGACCCCCCCAGCAACTCTGAGGCGGGCGGGCTGGGCCAGGGGGAGTCTCTGGAAGGATTGGGGAGGCATTTAAATGCCTCCCCAAGCCTTCCCCGACCTGTCCAAGTGCCGGCTTGCCCAGGTGCCCCGCAGCCAAGGGGCGCCCAGGCAAGCCAAGGGAAGGCATGGGGTGTGTGGCCTAATATGCTAATGAGCCATGCCAGGGGTGTGGCCTAATATGCTAATGAGTTTTTTTGCTGTTGGGTGTGGCCTATTATGCTAATGTCCTGCTGGGCTTTTTCTACAAAAAAAGCCCTGATCCCAAGGATTCAATGCCATCAACATGATTTCACATCAAGGACTAAAGCTGAAGCAATAAGCTCTGGTAACTCAGGCAGGGGCATTAACACAAGACGGATGCGGGCAGGGTGACCAGAGGGGCGCTGGGAAAACACGAACCGTGTTCTTGCCCTAAATCCAGTGATGGTAACAGGATGACTGAGTTTCGGAGGGCAGCTCGGTTGGTCCTGCAGTAGAACAGTTCAATTTTGAGTTCAGTAGCCCTTTAGAGACCAAGACGATTTTCGGGGCAGCAGCCCTCGAGAGTCAAAGCTCCCTTCGTCAGATACAAGTAGAAACGGAGAGCCGAGTCTTTTTATCCCAGTCAGAAGGCGGGGGGGAGGGGTTGTAAAGAATGCCTGCAAATTATACAAAAGTAGAAGGCATTATCATAATCAACTTGATTACAGCAGAGGGGAAATGCTCGGGGGAAGAAAACTAGTACTCAAAGGCCCCGTCCAGTGTTCCCTCTAAGCTGAGTTAGTGTGAGCTAGCTCACAGTTTTTTAGCTTCCGGCTCACAGATTTTTCTCTTCGCTCAGGAAGGAGGGCTCCCGAGCAAACTAATTTACGCAGTAGCCGAATTGCTTGCTCACAACTTTAATGCCAGTAGCTCACAAAGTAGAATATTTGCTCACAAGACTCCACAGCTTAGAGGGAACATTGGGCCCCGTCCCCAGATCTCCAGGAGGAAGGCTGAGCATCTAGTTCCCACTGTAAAATGCAAATTGCTGTCCTTTAAGGCTACTCATTTCCCCTTTCAAAATGCTAATGACAAAACAGGGAGCCTAGTTTCAGGTTGAGGAACCCAAGTGGAGGCTGAAGAGTTAATCTCCCTCCCATTTCTTCGCATGACCACAAGGCAAATTGAAGCTGCAGGAATCAGCGACTTGCATTTTATGGACAGGAAAAGACCTGAGATTTTTGTCTCCTTGGCTTTAGCCCTACGAAAACTGGCCCACGTGGGCAGGATGGTGTCTGGGCTGTACCACTTCAGCCTCCCAGGGGGGCTCAGAAGATTTTTCAGACAATGTGGGGTGTAGAGCGAATGGACAAAGGGGGAGGGGAACAGGAGGAGATTGGATTTATATCCTGCCCTTCACTTGGTGTCTCAGAGCGGTTTACAAATGCCTTTCCCTTCCCCTCCCCGCAACAGACACCCTGTGAAGTAGGTGGGGCTGAGAGAGCTCTTTCGAGGACTGCTCTTTCAAGGACAGCTGTGTCAGAACTGTGGCTTGCCCAAGGTCATCCATCTGCTGCAAGTGCAAAACTGGTTCTCCCAGATTAGAGTAATTGAACCATGATTACCCAACAAACTGAATGGCAGAGCAGGGATTTGAACCTGGGTCACATGGGTCAGAATATTATCAGTATTTTATCAGCATGCACAGTCCTTGTAGTTTATTAAAATTGGTTTTTTTGCAGTTAAGGTGCATTACTTCTTTTCTGTCTTTCCAAAACAAGTCCTTGAAACAAGGGACAGCTGTTCAGTCTGCATGCCGTGTTGTTTGAAAAGGGCTTTGAAGCAGAGAGAACCTGCAAATGCATCATCTGAAGGCAACTGGTGGTTACCAACTAAATTGTGTTGGGTTTATATGAATGTAGGAACAGAAAGCATCCTGGTGAACCCCACTACCTGAACACCTTGTCATAAGACTTACTGGGGATGCCAGCCTCCAAGCAGAAGGCTTGCAGATCATGTAATTAGAGAGATCAGTTCCCTCTGGAGAAAATGGAGGCTTTGGAGGGTGGTCTCTAGGTCATTGTACCCCACTGAGGTCCCTGTCCTCCCTAGGCTCTGTCCCCAGATATCCAGGAATTTCCCAACCTGGAGCTGGCAACTCTACCCCCTACCCCTTTCGGTGGCCAGGGGAACTCGCCATCCTAACACTTAAAGGTAAAGGTTCCCTTGCTCGAAAGCCAAGTCGAATCCGACTCTAGGGTTGCGGTGCTCATCTCCGTTTCCAAGCCGAAGAGCCAGCGCTGTCCGAAGACGTTTCCATGGTCATGTGGCCGGCATGACTAAATACCAAGGCACACGGAACGCTGTTACCCTTCCCACCTATTGATCTACTTGCAATTTCTTGCTTTCGAACTGCTAGGTTGGCAGGAGCTGGAACTAGATACGGGAGCTCACTCCACCATGCGGCACCCGGGTCTCGAACTTCTGAACTACTGACCTTCCACAGCCTGCAGTTCAGCGTCTTAACCACTTGAGCCACCGCAGCTCCCTTTTCTAAATTCAGTGGCTAGGTGTAGCAATGGCTATTCAGCCTAGATTTCGAAAGAGCCAGAGGGTTTGTTTTTCAGTTAACTTCATCAAGCGTAGAGGTGATGCTTCCTCTTCCAGGAAACCGAAAAGGGGCCGCTGGTCAGAAGAGCTCCTGGAAGGCTTTTTGTGTCAATTAAGTCGTGCATTCTCCCTTCAGAATGGTTTGAGACAATAAGGATAGAAAGACAAAAGAACTTGGAAACTCTTTCTCGCTTCCGAAAAGCCATCAAGCTCCAAAGCGAGAGGATTTGCATCAAAGGCCATCAAGCTCATTTCTGTAATTAGGCACACACGCTCAAAATAGTTAGAAGACTTAATGAAGTGTGAACAGTTCTGCTAGGTGGCTGG
>NW_015168688.1:0-35642 GCF_001447785.1 Gekko japonicus
CCTGATCCAACATTGGCTTCTCTTATGAACCTACGAGTGCTCCTACTTTTTTTAGAATATAAGAACATACATGCACGAGGCAAACACACTTTCCACAACTCATATTCTATTTAGGCAGATGTGCCATGAACTCTGCCACATGTTCTTATCTTTAAGCACACATTTGTTTCCTCCATACACATGTAACAGCCTCTACTTGCACTAAACTTTTAAAACTTGAGAGGAAACGTATGTTAAATCAGCAGTCTACTTATATATGCATTCAGACTAGTTCACACTGCAATTTTTGCACTGTCTTAAATTCTTTTTCAAGGCTCTCACCACAGTTTCATGGAAAAGTGTGTATGTTGACTTCCGATTTTGGTGTGCGCCATGGCTGCTGCTTCTCTCCGGACCTCCAGGAGACAGTAGCCTGAGCCCACGGCTGGGATGGAGCGTGATTGTCCACGCCACCCCTGGAGCCCTTGCGAATGGGCTCCTAGCCATGGGGCGCTAGAGTGAGCTCTTCCACCAGCGATCCAGCCGGAGAAGGGGGGGCTCCTCCATGCCCCGAAGGTCCCACTGTGGAGCGTCCCGTATGGGAAAAGGAATCGCACACCAGAACAAGCATTAGGTGGCCGAGCGAAATTAAATGGAAAACACATTCAATATTGAACTGTGAGATGGAGTTAAAGCAAGAACCACCGAAAAAAATTAAGCTGGAAACTTCCCTTTAAAAGCGAGGGGGGGGACTCTCCCCCAATAAGAAAAGCTAAGCAATTTTATCCTACAATGTCAAGGGGGGTGTGAACGATTGACGCAAGATAAACTGAATTAATAAGCATTTAAAAACTTACCAAGCATATTAAGGAGTATCAGAGACTGTGATAACTTTTATAAAAAGTAAACAATCTTTAAAAATGGCGCCCAAGAGGAAGGATGAGAAGGAAAAACAAGTTAAACCAAAACTTCCTGTCAGACCTGCTGGACCAGCGAGTCCTGCCCCTAGACAGGACACAACTGCAGAGCTACAAAAGATGCTAATGGAAGCATTGTGACCCCTGCTGGATCAAATAACAGCATTGCACGGCAAATTTGATGCACAGCGATTGCAACTGGCTGAAATAGCCAAAAAAACAGACAAAACTGAAAAAAGAGGTAAAAGAAGTGGATGCCAACAGCAAAAAATTGGGGGGGGGAAACTGCAGGTGATGGAAGAAAAGGCATTGATGGAAGAGTCTCAACTGTTACAGCTACAAATGGAGAGAGCAAGCTATGTCTTAAGGTTTCAAGGTGTCCTGAAGATAAGACTGAGAATCTGAAACAGACTATGTGTGATGCCTTAGGCCCTTTGGCAGATATAAAAACGGACATACTATGAAGTGAAACAGATTATAATCTATAGATCTTATCCAGAATTCATTAAAAAAATAATCTACCGGGGGAAGTGATTATAAGATTCTTGAGAAGACAAGTGAGAGACCAAATCCTCAAAGCGACAAGTGGATCTACCCTGAAAATCAAAGACAAAGAAATAAAAGTGCTAAAGGACATACCATTTGAAATAAGGAGGAGGAGGAAATACAGAGACCTGATACTATTCCTACAAAAGAAAAGCATTCCCTACAGATGGATGGTACCTGAAGGCACAATCTTCAAATTTGTGGACAAGAAAGAAAAAACTGACTCTGTTGAAAAGGCAGAAGTTTTGCATCTACATAGTCGCCCATCACGGGAGAAAGAACCAGAGAAAGAAGACAGCACCAACGAAAGCGAAGAAGAAGGAGCAGCAAGAGATTCAGACGAGGATCCGGACTCTAAGTTAGGGGCAGTTGCCCCGAAGACAAGCTATCATTTGAGAAAATCAAAGTATAAGAAAGAATGAGATGTTATTACACTCTGAAAACTCTAAATATTTTAGTAATTAACAAGGGGCAGGACCTCCACACTTAGGAGGCAGAGGAGGAAGCAGGAGGAGGAGGTAAGTTCCCCCCCATCCCGCCGGTTCCCCCCGTCTCCTCCACTTTGGGGGGATTTAAGTATCCCTCCGATATTTTTTCTGGGTTTTTAGATTTTTGTGCACACCTGGGGACTGCCCCAAGTGTGCACAAATGGTCAAAGCAATGGTATTCCCAGTAGTCATGTATGGCTGTGAGAGTTGGACTATAAGGAAGGCCGAGCGCCGAAGAATAGATTCTTTTGAACTATGGTGCTGGAGGAGACTCTTGAGAGTCCCTTGGACTGCAAGAAGAACAAATCAGTCAATCCTCAAAGAAATCAACCCTGACTGTTCCCTGGAAGGCCAGATAATGAAACTGAAGCTCAAATACTTTGGCCACCAAATGAGAAGGGAGCACTCACTGGAGAAGACCCTGATGCTGGGAAAGATTGAAGGTCAAAGAAGACGGGGACGGCAAAGGATGAGATTTTTACACAGTGTCATAGATGCAACGAACATGAAATTGAGCAAACTTCAGAGGACGGCGGAAGACAGGAGGGCCTAGCGTGATCTGGTTCACGGGGTCGCAAGAGTCGGATTGGACTGTGCACCTGAACAACAACATGTATGACCACCATCTCTTGGGGTTTTGGTGGGTTTTCTTTACTTTATCCCACAGTAAGTAGTTACCCTTCCATATTTTCGTTTTATTTTATTAGTATGTAGTTTTTAGAAATGCAAATTAAAAAATCCCCTACGGGGGGCTCAAAAAAAAAAGAAAAGAAAGAAAAGTGTGTGTTTGCCAAAGTTAATCCTCAAACCATGAAATGCAACATTAAAGTTTTCAGAATATTACTCTTGGATCATTTATACAGAACACTGTAGGAATCTATCTTCATGGTAGATTAACTCCCTTAAACTGTTTTTATTTAAATTTATATATTAACATTTTCAAACATTTATGTCAGAAGTAGAGAGAAACAGAAGGATAACTAAATGATATACTAAGTAGGACCAAGTGGCAAATTTTAGTTGGAGTAGGGCAGGGGTGTCGAACTCATTTGTTAAGGAGGGCCAGATTTGACATAAATTGGACTTTGTCGGGCCGGGCCATATGTGTCATAGAATGTAATGCCAGGTAGCGAAGATATAAACTTTATAAAGGACACAAACACAAAGATTTTTTTTAACTTAAAATAAAAACATGCTTGAAACATTAGCATTTTTGCAATATTTTGTTTATTTAACAGTCTGATAACTGAAACTTCTTACTCTGAATTATTACATCAAAATGTCTGTGCTGTAGCAATCTGGGAGGAGCCTCAGCCCAGTGCAGGGAGCAGAAGCTTGCCTATCTATCTCTCCTGAGCGACTGAGAGAGTCTGGGAAAGCAAGCTATGACGCAGCAGCAGAAGAAGAACTGGGGGAAGAAGCAGGAGACAGCCAGTCCCTTGTGGACCTGATAAGAAGCCCTTTGGGGGCCTGATCCAGCCCCCGGGCCGCATGTTTGAACTCCTGAAGTAGAGTATCAAAACCGATGTGATACTGTGTTCCATTCTGCCATCTGGAAGTGACTTTTCAGCAACAGATTCAACTGGCCGTGATTTAAAAGTTAACAGTAAAACGGTGCAGTTTGTTAAAGGAAGAAGACTTGCATTTGCTAGTTTCATTATAAGAACATAAGAGAAGCCAATGTTGGATCAGGCCAATGGCCCATCCAGTCCAACACTGTCACACAGTGGCCAAAAATACTAGGTTCCATGGGGGAGGTCCAGCAGTGGGGCCAGGACATTAGAAGCCCTCCCACTGCTGCCCCCTCCCCCAGCACCAAGAATACAGTGCATCACTTGCCCAGACTTAGAGTTCCTATCTATACCTTGTGGCTAATAGCCACTGATAGACTTTCTGCTTTCTTTCACACTGTCTTTATCTTTCATAGTAAAGGTAAAGGTTCCCTTGCTCGAAATCCAGTCGAATCCGACTCTAGGGTTGCGGTGCTCATCTCCGTTACAAAGCCGAAGAGCCAGCGCTGTCCGAAGACGTTTCCGTGGTCATGTGGCCGGCATGACTAAACACCAAGGCGCACGGAACGCTGTTATCTTCCCACCGAAGTGGTCCCTATTTATCTACTTGCAATTTCTTGCTTTCGAACTGCTAGGTTGGCAGGAGCTGGAACTAGAGACAGGAGCTCACCCTGTCTTGCGGCACCCGGGTCTTGAACCACTGAACTACTGACCTTCCACAGCCTGCAGTTCAGCGTCTTAACCACTTGAGCCACCGCAGCTCCTTTATCTTTCATACTGTCTACCTAATTTGGTACTAAGAGGGCTCATAGTGATGCATAGATCAACAATGTAATGAAACAATCAGTATAAGTATCATGCCCAAATGAGGAACTGACAGTGCAAAATGCCTAACATGAGTGTGCATTTTTGTTTCTGAAATTCTTGTGTAACAAAAAAACTTTGATCAAATGCTATTTAACATGGAAAAATATAGTAGCGTTTGCCAGAATTTTACGTATGAAGAGAGATGGGAGGGATCTCACCTGTTTCTGTTGAGGCTTTTTAAAATTCTGCTTATCAGGCACAATGAAATCTTTTTCATAGAACGCATGAAGGAGTAAGAACTCATTACGCTCCGCTCGCCCACCCATCAGTGTCCTTGACTGCAGGAAAGGGAACAGCCACACAGTTACCAACAGGAGTCAAAAGGCTAACAATAACAAACACAACAGCAACTTCAGATTCTGTTATTAGGCTTCAGAGCGTTCTCTGGTCAGTTTAGGAAGCCACACCATATCAATCTTTTGTAATTGGCCAACAAACACTATAAACTGGGACACTTCAAAACCACCTTTTTAATTGCAGTTTGTTCATTTATAGGATCGTCAAACCTCTACAGAAAGTTCAACTGCAAACATTCCAAGTAGGATTAAAATGTTCTGCATGTGTACATTCTCACACTACATTCTCTATCCCCATCCCTTATCTGTGCTATATGTAAAATACCTAAAAAAATAAGTCTTTCAATGCTACTGGGAAGGGGTAGGAAACTACATGGGTTGAATTTCTACTCCTCGTGCTGCTTGACTGATTCAATGCTCACCAAATCAAAAGTGTGAACACTTGGCTGTCCCACTCCTCTCTTTCCCCACCCACTCCAGATGATACACAAGAATAGAAATAAAATACCAACTTAAGTAGAGGTGGTTTCCTTGGATTCTCGGTCCTGCAGGGGTGGGGGAAGCTGCACTGCTTCTCTATAAATGTCCATTTTATCTCCCTACCCAATTTTCAAAGCCAAGCATGTTTATATGTATTAACTGGCTTTATGTATTCTCACTCCAGTCAATTCTGACATGCACAAGCATAATGAATGCAGCTAATTTATGAATGTAATTTTAGAGGGGTTAGCGGTACTAGTCTGTTGCAGCAAAAATAGACAAGGAGTCTTACAGCACCCTGAAGACCACAAAGTCTACAACAACACAAGCTTTCATGGGCTAGAGTTCACTTCTTCAGATGCTCTGCTACTGTGTGTAGTTGGCTTTAAATGATGCAATACTGACCCATGGTGATCCTGGAGCATACACCATTCAAGCAATCCAGGAAATTGTGAGCATATACAAACAGAAGCTACTCTGCCAGCCACCATACTGACCATCACTGCTACTAAGATGCAAACTACTCAGAATAACATTGCCCCTGAATTCCAAACAAATTATCAAAGTGATCATGTGAGCATTTCACCCAACACAGCACAGACACAGCGAACAAGGTAACTTTGAATGCCAATTGCATTTTTTTGCCTTCACAGCCTCCTTGATTATAAAATCACCTCTATTGTCAAAGAAATACGCTATCCAGACTACCATAACATGTTTTACTATAAACTCCATTCCATGCATGTTGTTTTTAAAAGGGTATCACAATTATCAATAAATAAAATTACACATGCAAATCCAATACAATAATGAGTTAGTAATTGGTAAAAAACTGTAGATTTACCATAACATTCCCAGCAATATTTGTGATCTGTAGGGCTAGTGGAAGAACATTAAGCTCACACATTATTTGTAAAATGTACTTGGCATCGGTCCAGGTGTTCTCCAGCATGTAAAACAGGCGATGAGAATCACTATGAAGAAGAGGAAATTTTAATAAACCTTCCCATGTTTTGAAGCTACACAAATATAAATTACCATGATACACCTATAAAGCCAGAATTCATTAATGATTACCACTGCAGCAAATTTGATGCAACTCGTGTCCCATTTGACCACAAACACAACTGGCATCCCATTTGACCACAAGCACAGCAATTAGTGCTACTAGGATTTTACCTCTGTGTGGATTAAAACACATATCAAGCCATTCAGTATTCACTCACCATGTACAGCATAATCCCAGGAACTGTAATAACTTCACAGACTACATGCAATGAAACATACATTGTAAGCCAACAGTCTTGACTGAGGCACAAATCAATACAATATTCTGGCCACCTTCAGCCAAGAACTGTTCTATTTTATTATTGTACTACATCTGAATCAAATTTACTAATGATTTTGACAACCATACTTGGGCCTGACAAGGAAATGTCTCCTGCTACAGAAGCTGCTCTTCTGCAGTTCACCTGCAGCACATGTTGGTACTGATTATGTAAAATTTCATTTAAAAAAGAAACTAGATGATCACACCTTAGGTTAGGGCTTGGGTTAAATCACTGTCATCTCCGCCATCTCATATGTAACTAATAAATATCCTAAATAAATTTTACTGGCTCACAGAACCATGCCATTCAACAACACAAAGCCACAAAGAGAACCCAACAGTCCTTTTTGTATCCCTTGATCATTTTAATAGCAGACTTCCATTAATTTAGATAGTTCTCAATCTAATGAATTATCTGGAGCTAGTTGAGTTAGGATTCACTACCTCTATTCACTAAAATCTACTTTCAACACAAAGAAAGCAACTACATGACTTCAAACATATACAGAGTACCTTTCCCTTATTATAAAATAAGTAACCTCAAGGTAAGCCCCTTCATATTTGTAATCAACGTTGTTTTTCTTTATGCCTTTTCAGTTCTGAATATGGGCAACTCAGAGATATCTTCGCCACTGTCTTCCTCCAGAATATCAGCACTTCCTCCATCCCTACAACTTCACATCCAAAAACGTAGATGTGTGCTCTTTATATCCAAATGACAATGACAGTTCACAGCAGTCTTATAATCAGCCAGTACCCTGAGTGATTTGCTTGCTTTTTCCTTTCAGAAAAGTCTTCAGGAAATATTTGACTCCAAATGAATGCATATGATTTTCATTTCTTTTTACTTCCTCAAGTCAGAATGATCATGAACATCACAACTGTTATTCCAGAATGTCCCATCTTCAGTCCTTGGCATCACTAGTTAAACAATCTCAGGTAACAGGTGCTGGAAAAGACTATCTTCTCCCTGAGACTCTGGAGAAGTGCTACCAATCACAGCAGACAATACTAAGCTAGATGAATTATGGTCTGACTTGGTGCAAGGCAGTTTCATACGTTCAACTTCTCTCTACTCAAACACACTAATTAAAATAAAACCCAAATTGTATGCCTGAAGAACAATAAAGCATCCTGATCTCCAACTTGAAAGTTGGACTTGTAGTAAAGCCTTCCCAATTATTTTCCTTAACCAGTGGTTTATCAACCACTTCGTTGACTTGCCAGTATCCATTTTGCCAAATGTAAATACATTTTCTGTGCAGTAATGGATCGTATACTTTTCTAACATCCATACAGACATGTTTCTGTGTTTCCTTTATCATTGGTGAAAGCTGAATTTTTGTAATGGAAGCATCTAGCAACATACCTGTACATATTTCTTATTTCGTCAGATGGAATTGTCACTAACCTGACTGACCAGTTCAGACAAATGATAGCTCTTGCAACGAATCAACTCCTTTGCCGAAATTTCTACATCACAAATCATTCGACCACAAGCAGCATTTCTTTCAGCGAATCCACTACGACCCTTCATAGTCAAGAAAAAGAGAAACGTCTTCAGGGCCTCTTCTATTCTGCCTACTTAACAAAATACATGTAAAGGTGTACTCTCTCCTGTATTTGTTTGTCTGCAAGTAACCTTTAGGGCTGTACAGGACTTCAAGAAACAATAGAGAAACGTCAAAGTTTCACTGAAGACGGGACTAAGACATGAAAGAAATTGTTTAACCATGTCTTTACCAGCCTGCTTCACACACACAGCGAAAATGGGATTTTACTTATTAATCCCTAACAGTTGTTCATAATTTGTTGCATTAAGAAATAAGCACACAGTTATTAACTAGTTATCAAGATTCACTTGCTTGCTTGTTGACAACCATTTAATTACAAATAGTGTAAAGAGTAACAAAAGAACAAGACAAAGTCTGAGTCCAGTGGTACCTTTAAGACCAACAAAGTTTTATTGAAGGTATACATTTTCATGTGCATGAACACTTCTTCAGATACAGCCACTAAAGTTTCAGTCAAAAAGATGTTACAATACAAAAATAAAGGTTGGTTTCCTTACTAAGGGGGGTAAAAAGAGATATTACTGCCCTCCACTCCTGTTGTGTCAACTTTTTTTCTTAACTGTAAGAGGCATTATACCTTTATCATACATCCCATATGCCCTTGCTTGATTAATACCATCTTCAGAGACCATGCCTTGTGTGCCCCCATTTTCACAGGCACGGGGTGGTGGTGAGAGGGCCTTTTCCCTAGTGACATCCAAGCTCGGGAACGCCCTCCCTACAGAAGATCAGCTGGTACCTAACTTCCAAATTTTTTAGGCACCAGCTGTTTCTACGCTCCTAAGCCTTTGAGATCACCCTCTCCACAGAGTTTTATTATTGGTTTTATCAGATGGTCTTGTTATTTATCCCATGATTCCTTTAATGGACTTTTCCTTGCTGTTTTAGAAATTTGACATACAATCGTAAGGCCAATCAGTAAACTGTTTAGGATACTAACTAGGCCCTGCACCTTTGTGTATGCAGGAGTACATTATGCACAAATGCAAGTATAGGGAGGCAGAACCTGTGAGCACCGGGGGGGGGAGGTGCCAAAGAAAGAGAAGAGCTTAGGCTCTCAGCTAAATCAATCTCCAGCTCTACCGTAGCATTATGCCTGTAAAAACCTAGGGTTAAGTATAAATATTCCAAATAAACTCGTTGGAAATTAAATATAACTGCCCCCCAATCATGTTTCACAGCCCCAGTGCAGCTTAGGAAACTAAGCCTAGAGCTGATCACAGTATTGCATAAGTAGTGTGATAAACCCCAGCCAGGACACACAGAACTCACTTAGCATGGGGCTTCATCTCTCTGGTCTTTCCAGGCATACTTATCACATGCACAAAGCAAAACTTCAATGACTGGAACTCTAGAGAAAGAGCACTTTGCACATAAAAAGAGGGCATAAAAAGTCAAAAAAGAAAACCAGTTGGTGTAGTGGTTAAAATGGCAGACTAGGATCTGGAAACCCACATTTGAATCCCAATCTGCCATGTAAACTTGCTGGGTGAACTTGGCCAGTCACACACTCTCAGCCTAACCCATCTCACAGGCTTGTTGTGAGGAAAAATGGAGAGGAGAGGAGAATGACATAAGCCACTTTGGGTCCCCATTGGCGAAAACAGCAGGGTATAAATTAAGTAAACAAATAAATAAATAATAAACCACCATTATTACAGCACATTGCTAAGACTGCTCTGCTCAGAACTCTTACAGGCACTCCACCTCTCATACCTCCAGCTGCCACCCCTTACCACCACTGTAATAGATTAGAGTATTTTGTTGTAATAGCAGGGTAAAACCACAAAAATCAAAGCAGCCTAGGATAGAGAAGAAAATAATTAAATATGCTGGATTCAGTGATCTACATAGAAGAGAGCTAGAAAAACCCAACTATTCTCTAAGGAATGATTTGCCAGTCAAGCCAACATACATTTTCCCCACAATTTACTATACACAAAAGCACCTCTATTAGTCATTAATCTGTCAATATCTCCATCTAGTTGAGACAGGTAAACTAAATTTGCTTGGCTTTGTCTCATTGTTGAAATAAGGCTCTTAACAACACTACTGAAATCTAAATTGGTACGCAAACCATGCTACATGACTAGTCAAAACAGATGAGCAAGGCATTCAAAATACAGCAACTAAAATAATTCATTTCTAATCACATACAGTAAAGCAATGGGACTTAAGCAACATTTTACCCCAAGCTTTGGCATGACCGATCTCCTCAGTCGACCTATCTTGGACCAATGTGGAACTTTACACATGTTAATTCTCTGGAGAAGGACTTCCATATCAAATCCATAAATATTATGTCCCTTTACAAAGAAAAAGAAATAAGAGTTAACCAAATATAAAAAGCAGTAATTCTGAAGTGTGCATGACACCTAGACATACTGAACATTCATCTCCTTTTAGAAGGTTTGCTTATTAAGTAAGGCAGAAGTATCAAGTCAGGGGGTCATACGAATAATACAATGTAATGTACCCTTCAACAAGAAGCAAGCATAGCATACTGCTACAATTACAAAATCAGTTTTTCCTCTATTAGAAGCTTTCCTAATATACATTGAGAGAGAAGAAGAAGAGATTGGATTTATACCCCGCCCTTCACTTGGTTGTCTCAGAACCGCTTACTATCTCCTTTCCCTTCCCCTCCCCACAACAGACACCTGGGAGGTAGGTGGGGTTGAGAGAGCTCTCTCGAAAACTGTTTTTTCCAGAACAAAACAGCTCTGAGAGAACTGTGACTGACCCAAGGTCACGGCAGCAGCTGTATGTGGAGGGGTGGGGAAGAGAAAGAGAAAATTAGAAATTGTTCTCTTTCGACTTCCGGTTTAAGCGTTTCGCCGCTCGGATGTCTCCCGTCTCACTCTGATGGAGACGCGCTGAGAACCAGCTGACGGGAGGGGTCCGAGTTTGTCCCAGACCTCACTAGGGTCTCTGTAGGAGACTCCCAGCCTGGGGAGCTGAGGAGAGCCTCTTCCAAGGCGACGGCCAAGGAATTGAGGCTCACCTTCTTCCCCGAAAGGTATTGTCGCCAAGGAGCCAGTATGGCGCCCAGAGACGACTGCCGAAGCAAGCGATCACGATCAAACTTTTAAAAATGCTTCCAAAAGATCTCCAAGGCTCCAAACTGTGAGTTAAGCAAAGCTCAGGTGAAAAAAGCGAACTGAACCTTGGTAGTAATTGGAAGCACCTAAGCTTGAAGCGCTGGGGGAGAGGAATTCAAGCCCCCCCCCCCCTCTTTTGAGTAAACTTTAAAAACGGTTTTAAATCGGAAATAAAAAGACTGAGCTAAAATAAACGCATAAGAAGTTAAGCGAATGCAAAAACTGCTGAAGTATACAAAGTGGGACTAAATCGCATAACTTTTGTCTTGTTTTGGAAAACTTACTTCTTGTTGATATTGTGGCTGGGAGAGGACGGAGGGCGCCGGAGAAAAAACTGGAGACTGGAAATAACATCCCAACGACTCCCTCCCAAAACCAGGAAGTAACTACAGACTTCTCTTCACTGTTAGCAAATGCACTGCACCCCGTAATGGATCAGATGACTAACCTCAACACTAAGCCGGACAATGTCCAAAAACAACTGAATCATATGGATAAAAGAACCTCAACAACTGAGAAAACGTTGAAAAAGATGGAAAAACAGACTGAGAGCATTAACAAAAGAGTGGATGAAGCAGAGAATGAAAGATCCTCTGATAAAACGCAACTAATACAGCTCCAGCTGGAAAGATCCATGTACGTTCTACGTTAACATGGGATCCCCAAAGAGAAGAACGAGGATTTAAAAGAACTTCTGGCGGCTGCCTTGGCCCCATTAATGGATTATAAACAAGAAGGTTTAATAAAAGAGATGGATGTGGCTTATAGGACTTATCCAGACTTTATAAAGAAAAACAAACTCCCAGGGGAAACCTATCTAAAATTCACGAAACGATCTACCAGAGAACTGTAAGTCAACAATGGGAAAATCCTTAAAAAACAAGAATGAAGACGTAAAAATTTTGAAAGACATCCCTTTCGAAGTTAGAAAGCGGAGGAAACTCTACAGGATGCTTACTCTCACTCTGCAAAAAAAGGGAATACCATACAGATGGTTATTCCCGGAAGGGCTGAGCTTCAATTACCAGAACAAAAAATATAAAAATGACTCTGTTCCAAAAGCGGAAAAATTTATGGATCAAACGTTCAATACAAAAAAGAAGCAGAAGGAAAAGAATTTAATACCGGATGAGAAGGAAAAAGAAGAAGAATCCTATTCACAGGATTCAACAAGCCAAAATTCCACATCATCAGAATCACCTGAATCGGAGAAAGGAGCGGCTGCCCCCAAACTCCAGAAAACGAAGAAACGCAAGAAGACTCTAGAACTAAGACAAAAGCATTAAGGGCAGTAATTGTGTTAAGCTATTAAATGTGTACTATCATAATTCAATCTCATCTTGATATAATGTGTAATATTAGGTTAAAAAGCATTATTTTTTCAACTATTCAGATCGTGACATGTATTAGACTTCTCCCTTCCCCCAAATCCAGTAGATGAAAGATTAGAATGGTAGTATTCCTTCCCCTATCAAGTAGATATGTGTATTAGATCTCCTTTACCCATCACCCATAGTAATAGTGTTAGGGTATTAGTATCCTTTCCCCCATCCCATAATTGTAGTGTGAAGAAAATGCAAAAAATAAAAAAGTCCCCTTCGGGAACAGTATAGTTCCGAAACTGGACTGTAATTGTACATCGGATCAAAAGAATCTCCATGAATGGAACTAAACCACAATTTACTACTATAAAAACTCCATAATGCAGTATTTAATATGCAGAACTATCTACTTTCTTTGTCACTGGGCTCTTTGTGATTTTCAACCATCCCTTCTACTTTCTTTACTACTACTACTCCTCAGCCTCACTTTCTTTTCCCTGTCCCCCAAATCCACCATTCACCTAAGCTGCCCTCTTAACATCTGCCTTCTGCCATCAAATCCTCAGGTCAGTGCTTCTCGGTCCACTGCTTACTCTTTCACTCAGGTATCCTCAAAACACTCACTGCATTAAATTTTTCAGCCCGCTTTTTTCACTTTCATTACATCTTGTTCCCTGTTCTTCTTTCGTTGGCTTGTTTCTTTCCTAAACTTCAGGTCTCTGCTGCTCAGGCGCTGCCTACTGTGCTACCTAGGCTTCTCACCTTTAGACAAATGGACACAGCTATTACTTACCACAATAACATCAGGATCAATTTTATGAATCTTTGCCAGAAAAAATCCCAGAAGCATCCTCTCTGTTCCAGCAATCTCTAGTTTAGCATTCTAAGCAAGACAACACAAAGTTTCACTTCATCAGCATTTTAAAAATTAGGACTTCAAGGGCACACAACTAAGTCCTATAGAGATAAAAAGTAACTCAGCACCTAATAACAACCATCAGAAACACTGTAACTCATTACAGTGGAAGAGTTCATATGACAGGAAAGCATGCACATACAGACAATGCTTGGTTCTCATACAAAATATTATTTTCCATACATTTTCTTTTATCCACAACCATGTAGCCCAGTTGTTTCGTAAGACCCATCAAAAATGTATATATTCACACCCTGACCTGGATAGCCCAAGCAAGCCAAATCTCATCAGATCTTGGAAGCTAACTAGGGTCAGCTCCGGCAAGTACTTGGATGGGAGACCTCCTTGGACTACCAGCAGTCAGGAGGTTGAAGCAGGCTTTATTCAACCACCTCTCTGAATATCCTCCAGGCCCCCAGTAGGGGTCAGTCACCAAAGGTCACCATGACTTCCAGTTGCACACACTCACACACACATGGCACATGTGGGGGGAAAACTGTGTATTCATTTTATTCCCAAAAGATTGCATCTGTGTGCATTCAACTGAGATCTCATCAATGTTCTTAATTAGATCTGCTGCTCTTCAACATAAGTAGTCTTACACTATTGGTCCATCTAGCCCATTATCGTCTGACTAGAAGCAGCTTTCTACAATCTTGGGTAAAGGTCTCTCAGCACTTGCTATCTGAGAACCTCTGAATAAAGACATGAAGGAATGATGTATCAGGGCACATGATGTACCACTGTGCCACATTAGCCCCTCCTCCTTGTAAAAGGCTGACTTTATACAGTTAAAAATGCCACAAGAATCAAAGCAAAAAATCTCTGTACAAGTATACCACACAGCTCACTGTAGCTCCTTGTTGGAAGACTTATATTACAGCAGAGTTTACATTGTCACTGGTAATATAGTACCATTTGACACAGAACTTTAAAACTGACCTTATTATCATTAACATGTAATACAATAAATATCCTTTTCAGAAAGCTGAAAATGGAAGCAGGCAAAACAATGCAGAAAAAAATACCTTGGTCTTAGCAGCTTCTTTGAAGTCATATGGGAAAATGCAATCATTTGGTTTGGAAATAACTGCAACAGAAATTTGGAATCAACTGAAGATATATTATGTGGAATCTGTTTAGCTATAGTACATATTAATGATTTGACTACAAAGAAAACAATGAGAATGGTATCCTCAATAGCATCCACTATTTGAATTTATGTATTCAGTGCACAGAACTTATTCTCCACACACACCTGAAAATGACGCCTTAAAAGGACACTAAAAAGAGACCTGACTTGGGGCTCCAAAACCAGTATCAATTCAGGCTCCATCAAATATAACAGGTACAATGCATAACAAAAGTTAAGCACTATTCTCAATTGCTCTGATCCACCAAAGGATCTCCATAGACAGAGGGGGAGAGTTTTGGTGATTTCTTTCTCCCCCTTTCTACAGAGCTATGACTCTCCCCTCATGCTGGTTTGGGGGCGCCCTGTCCCCTGTAAGCAGCATATTAAGCTGCAGTGGGAGGAGGAGGCAAGAAATTTGTGTTCTATTGACACAAATACCTTCCTTCCACAGATATATTCTGATGGATCCAAGCCAATGACTTCAACAGGAGTATTAAGCAATTAAAATTGAAAGTGTTCAGCTTTATACAAGCTAGATAGGATCCCACCTGAGTCACACTAATCAAAAGAATTTAAACCAAAAAGAAAGGATCCCGAAGGACAGAGGAGGTTCAAGAAGAATGCTCTTATTACTATCCAAAGTATCACAGTCCAGTGACTACAACACTTAAGCAGAAGAAATCCAATGAAAAAGTCCCTATCTAGAATCTGTAGCTGAGAGACAGAAAGCACCAGTGGTGGTATGCTAAACAGCCCAACACTGTGCCTGTTTACGCAGAAGTAATCTATACTTAGTTCAACAGTACTTATGCCTAGGTATGTACACACAAAGGTCAAACTCCACTGATGCTGGAGTTCTGTGAGTGAAATTCAGATATGTAATACAGCCCTTCAAAGCAGCCACAGGGGGAGAAGACAGGATATAGACTGGGAAGGTTAACTCTCTCTAGCTTCCCAATAAAAAATGCCTACCCACTAAACCTTGGTAGACACTCTTAACCACTGAAAAGATTTTTTGAAAATCTCAAAGATAATTTCTTCAGATATATAGAAGCTTAATGAAGGACAAAAATTACACCAGATAGTCTTTAGTGACAGAAATGATAGAAATGCTTTCAAAATCTAGAGAAAGCCTTAACTGACAGAAATACTGCCAAAATCTAGAGAATTAGACTACAATATATCTGACCAGCCTTCTTCATACATTTGAAGAACACACTTCTATCATTTGAAGAAATGCTGTTGTATGAATCAAACGCTTTCTTCACTATGCTTACTAAATCATCATATTCAAACCAAATGTCAAAAGAAAAAACAGTAGACCTCTAGTTATACCTACCACAGAAATGGGTCTGAAATGGAGGTTCAGGTGGTGCTTTGTCCAGACAAAATTTGTGATGTACTAAAGCAGCAATAGCCATAATCTACACAAAAGAAGTTGAAGAAAAATGGCAGTTAAACTCAACAGGTAATCCCTTTCAACAAGCCTTGTTGAAGCATAAATTTATTCCATAAATTGAAACATACATTTCTATTTGGTATATGACTTCATAGTTATCACATGATGGAAACATTTTGCATTGCGTTTTTGCAATCTAAATACAACTCCTTTAAAACTCAAACTGATTTATTCTAAATTCATACAAACTTCTGCTTGAGCAATCAACTGCAAATTGTCTCATCTGATAAAGTAACAAATAAATAAGAACACACTCCTTTCCCAACTCAGCGTAAGGTTTTTACATGAAGAATAGCCTACTTTAGATAGAACACAGAAATGTTTTTAAATAAATATTATAATTGTCTGTTATACTCCAGACTGCTTTTATGATCTGAGATGCTATTCTATTATCTGCTGATGTTTAAAAGGAAACTATGCAACAAGCAATTAACTGATCTTTTACATTCTTTATCCGTTTTACTGGCACATGTTCACATCAACTTTAGATGATAAGCGTACTGTTTTAAAGACTGAAGTGAAACGCCTTGGCTTTAAATGGATGGGGCAGCATATATTTTTTAAAATCAAATTAACGGAATGATTTATTTTGAAGAGAGGAGATAAGCTATAATAAAAGCCCTAAAAATGTTTTTAACAACATCATGTCCTGAGGATTCACGTAAAGTCCCCAATGTGCTGCCCGTGGGGCCCCTCTGGCACCCACCAAGTGTTTTGAGAAAGTAGACAGGGCCAGGTGGGGCTTTTGCCAAGCAAGGCTTCTGACTGGCCACTGGAGATTTGATTCCAGATTTTTTAAAACATTGCATTAGCAGCAGCTTCCACCAGAGCACAAGGATCCTCCCTGTGAGACAAAAGATAAGCCATAGCAGCCATTCTGTGGGTGGCTCCACTTCTGGCAGCAGCCATTCTATGGCTGCGCCCACCATTCTGCATCAGAGTTCCAAAAGTACCTACAGGCTCAAAAAGGTTGGGGACCCCTTATGTACACAGTTGTCTTGATGATGCTAAAAAATCACACCAACTATCCCTATAGACTATGCTACCTTCTCCTACAGTACTTAAATTTATGCTGGAAAAAATGTATACACCATATTCACTACTACATTTATTGCAAAAGAAAATAATCAATATGTCCAAAAATAGTTACTGTCAATTAACTATTGCAAAACGTTTATTGCAAAAGAAAACAATCAATCAAAAAATAGTTACTGTCAATTAACTATTGCAAAACCTTTATTGCAAAAGAAAATAATCAATATGTCCAAAAATATGTAATGTCAATAGTTAAAAGTCAATCTTTTAAGAAGTATCACATTGAGGTCTACCAGCAGACATATGCAACCAGATCTATAAGCTTCAAAATACACAACACGAACAGCTATTTGATTACTTGGTTGATGAAGTACATACAAATGGTTGTTTTTCTGCATTACCTTGAAGCTTATGGCTTACCTCATTCTGATGAGTCTTTGTGTTCTGAACTGTCTTCATGCTAAGAGACATAATCACAAGAGGAGGGGGTGAAAGATCTTTCACCACATCCACCAAATCAGGCTTCAGCACTGCTACTTCCACCTTACACCAACTGACAGTCTGATTCAAGAGCTCTGTGGAAACAGGAGACAATTACAAGAAAACCATCTTTAAAATATGCATACTGATATTTTAAACAAATATATAGGAATAACTCTTAGTTAAAAATGAATAGCAGCTTTGTATGATTTTAGCACTTTCTTTAATAAAAAAAAATTCTACTGTTTCTAGGTTTTGGTACTATTAGCTGAAACAATGCGTTTTTGTTAACATTTCTTTTAACATCCAGTCTGATGAAAAGTTCAAGAGAAGTTCAAAGCTTATATACTTTTAAGTGTTGTTTTGATCCTAAGAAAAATTACTGGATTGGATCCCATGGATTTGAGCTGTCTCCTGATTCAAGAGGCTTTTCTACTAGCTGAAGAGCCTCTTTGCATTGCAGAAAGGCACTTTGTGCTGTAAGAAGGTACTACTCTTTGCAGAACAAATTCACAGGATCCAACCCTTTGTTTTTGGATTTCGTTTTGGCAAACTTGACTATCTACAACCTCTGTCCATTCTTGAAACACTTGAATTTGGCTGATAAAGGGGGAAAATAAGGGCAATGCTTCTTTAAATTTTCCCAGAGCCCCCTCTGCCCCTTTCCCATTGCCTGTGCCAACCACAAAGGGCTGAGCAGATGTTGCAAGTGCACACAGGAAATGCCAGGTGCTACTCAATGAGAACCCTAAACAACTCAAGTTTTACCAGTGAAGCAGTAAGCTGCTGCTGGAGGAAAGCAAATATCCTGGGCAGCAGTGATAGACAGACTGAACACTGGACAACTATTGGCGAATGGATGGGCAATTACCCTCAACAACATGGGGCACAATAGAGTGAAATGTGCAGGCACAATCTGGAGCAGCAGTTGGAGTAAGGGAAGGAGTAGCAGCAGGCTGAAGTGTGTCGTGCTCTGCCCTATGAATAGGGACTGTTTGCTGCTATGGTGGGAGATTGACCTTAAGGAAAACCAGGGTTTGTTGGGGTGGGGGGGTAGCAGTTCACATTCCAGGCATGAGCAGTGTTGACTATAGCTACTTAAGAGATCAACATCTGCTCACTGGGAACACTGGTTAGTGGACAGGACATCACTTCCAACAGCACCGTGGACAGACTTCCCCAAACAGACCACTTCTCAGCCTACTAAACCAAGGGTCAACCTACTTTGGCTTCCAGTGTGACCACTTGTAGCCTTCCTCATGTGCCAACCTCCCCAACCATGCCCATAATTTATACTGCTGCCCCAAAAATACAGTCCCCCCAAAACAGTATCTGCAGCAATAGAATACACAATGTAAATTTGTCTCACGCATTCAGAGAACATCAAGCCTATTTATTATCCAAAATGATTGCTACATTTCCTTAACAAACCTTAGCCTTTCACCTCATATCTAAAAGGAACCTAAACACAGTCTAATCTACTAATCCTAAAATTTATTCCTAAATACTAAGTAAATATGATGTACATACTAGAGTGGAAATCAAATGTAGGATGAAGTGAACACAAAGGGACACAGGAAATACCATTTCAGCAGC
Source organism: Gekko japonicus (assembly GCF_001447785.1). Lineage (NCBI taxonomy): Eukaryota > Metazoa > Chordata > Lepidosauria > Squamata > Gekkonidae > Gekko > Gekko japonicus. Next base: position 19,033 of record NW_015168688.1, read on the forward strand.
CAGAGCATTACTCAATAGCCATGTCTGCATTTCATTTCACCAAAGTGAAAAGTGCTTTCTGAAAGCCTGTTTTGGGATTCCCCAAGTGCAAGCACACATTAATCACAGGCTCTCTATCAAACCAGCATCCCCAGCCTCAGGAAATTTCTAGCAAGCTATCTGGGGAATATATTTAACTTTCCTATAGAAAGTACGCTTCATTGCCTGAGAAAAAAAGTCACTGGGATTCTGAGTACTTGGAGTTATAAAATTTAGAACTATCGGAACAATCTGAAAAGGACATTGTACTGTGAATTCCAGATATTTTCAAACTGCAGATTCCTTCACTTGGATCAGCAAATACACAAATTCTAATATTCTGTTTTCAACTATTCCCTCTTTCCGTCTGGTAAATTTTGTCTTGAACACCACCATGTCATTGGTCCATCCTTCTATTAGATATTCTAGACAATAGACTCATACGTGGATTTTTTATTTCTAGCCAACTTGGTCCTTTGATCTTCCTGCTCATCAAAAACAGTTCTAGACTAGAAGTGTTAGTTCCAAACACATGAGAAAACGTTTCTCCTTTCAGATCTTGAGGAAGCCGAGAGAAGTCAGCCTGAGAACAGAAATACAGCAGTGAACCATTTTACTAGATGCTTTAATCCAATTTTTTTAAATTATAAAATATTTTACTTCTGCTCTTCATGTAAGACCAAGAGGAAAACTGACTACAGAAACTATAAGCACCTTTTAGCCACACTAATCAAATTCAGAGCATATAAGCCAAATGTAACCCTCCAACTGACAACTGCAGCTCAGTTTCTATTCTCCTGCAGATGCTTAACAAGTTGGTGTGGAAGCACAAACACAGTTTATCAAGCATCTGATAAACTGCAATGGATTTAGTGAATCAGTATCCCAGAAAACCAAATCTCAAATAAGTCAAGCCTCAAGAACTGTAGACTCCATCCACAAACAAGCTATTCATAAGGCAGCAGGAAGAGGAAAACACCCCATCCAGACTACCATATGAATTTGGTGGAGTTTATTCAGAAACGTAGGTAACCTAACAGTTACCTCTTCAGCATCCACAATTCCTTGGAACCACTGCAGCATTTTCACAGATGGAAGGATTTTCATCTACAGAGCACAACTTTCTAATCTCCCATGTCAAGAGACTACGTTTCCCCATAGTCTTTTGTTCAAACTCAAATGTTGGTTCAGGCACAAGGCCTGCAGAATATGGAAAATCCCTGCTTTCTGAGCACCAAGGCCAAATGGCAGTGACAGAATGAGAGAGACAAGAATGAGAGGCAGTTGGCAGATAAAAGGAATATCATCAGCCCAAAAGGTTTCAAGACCACCCTTAGAGGCCTACACATTCCATCAAGTTAATGCAAGGATTTATGGGAGCTTGTTAATTGGATCTGGTGTAACTACAGAACATCAGATACTAATTGGCAATCCCACCTGATTGGTTATTTCACCTGGTCACCGGGCCTACTTTTGATTGGCAAGCCTGAATCAGTCCAGAGTAGGCTGTGAGGCATAAAATAAGATCTTTCCTTTAGTATGCTTAGCCAACTTAGAGCTCTTGTCATAGCTTGAGGGCTTGGCTCCGCCTTTTGACTGAGAGGGCCAGGAAGGCTAGATATCTGTTGATTTTGGGATTTTGAAACTATCTTGTACTCTGCCTTGTTAAGTGCCCTTTGGATTAAGGAACCATTGTTTTGTGAGCATCTAGAACTAGTTAATTAGGTTTTGTTATTTTATTCTCACTGTTTTTTGCTGGTTTGTATATTCCTGCACATTCTTTTAATAAAGCAAATTATATTTTGGTCCATTTTTTGTATTCAGGTGGCTTCAGTCTGAATCTAGTTACCTTGGCCAGGCTGGCTACAGCTACTGCTACCACAATAATTTGTCTGCATTTGTGCATTTTATTTTGCAACTCAACCTGGGGTGCTGTACCATACAGGGTGGGCTAAGTTTTAGAATGCTGCACAGCACGGCATCTCCTTGACATGTTGGCAGCATTTGGCAATATGAATTGAAGCCCTGACACCCCTGTCCCACTGCAGCACAATGTGGCTCCCACGGAGACAAAGAACCCCCAGGAACTATATTTCAGTAGACACTGTAGGTTCCAGGAAGAGGAAGTGTCAAGGAAGTTGTGTTCTGGGATAGAAACCCTCTCAGTCCAAGAAAACACTCCAGTGGATCACAGCAGAGTTTTTGTACCATTTCAAAATATGAGTAATTTAATAATATATAACATTATTTTGAAAGGAATTTAAATTTGACTAAAGGTTTCTCCAACACACAGCAAGAAAGATGACAGGTTTTGCTGACCACACCCCAATCCCACACCAAAGTGGCCTACTGGAAAAACTAGCTGTACATCACTTTCTATAGAATGGCTACAAATTAGTTAGGTAACAACAAAAATAATGAGTATCTCCTTCTATTTTAAAAACCACCATTTACTTACCGAGTATCTAACTTCTAGGTAATCAGATTTTGCAGGAACATCTGGTATTTCAAAAGCATAATTCTTTTCCACTTTCTAGGCAAAATACATAATTTGAGATACTCAACAGTTATTGTTGAAAACCAGTGATACTACCTACATTTTTCTTTAAACAAAAAACAACTTCACCAAGTTCTATTTTAATTTGATCACCTAAAACTTTGAAGATCGTCTTGAGACAATACAAATTTCATCTGTTCCTTAAGCTTCGTACAGATCCTCAAGTTTGCCAAATTATTTGAATGTATATAAATTATTTGAATGTTGAACTTAATTTATTCTACCTCCCCAAACACATGAGAATAACAAGAGGATGTCCATTTGACAATTAGATATCTGGAAAAAGGATACAAGAGGGTTCTGTGAGTTTATATGTTTTAAATATTTTATATTTATTTCTATTTAACTTTTTTAACCCTAAATTGTGTGGAAGGGTGGCATACAAATAGTTTAAATGAATAAAATGTCTCACTTAGTTTCACCTCTGATTTAGAACAGAACACAAGTACGTAATGTTAAAGGTTCTTCTCTGGCCAGGTCCTTGCTCCACAAGCAGGATCATGCAAATGCGTAGCAAGTTCATCCCTTCCACTTCCCATTTACAGAATGGAGAATGACAGTAAAGATCATGAACGTATGTTAAGTAACGTGATTAGAAGTCTGAAACACAGCAGCCTGAAATAATGTAAACATGCAAGCACAGGTAGAGAACTGACTCCAATCTTATAGATTTATATTCTCACTGGTATCCTCAGTAAGGCTGGATTCCATCCACACACCAGGATGAAGGCTACATGGTAAGTAACAATGTTCCATTCTGTGAGGGAATCCAGACCATGACATTGACATACTGGGTTGGTCAAACGGCTTCCAGAGATTCATGGTGGATGCATTTGCTGAAGAACCCTTTGCCCAGAAGTTGCACCCACTGAGATGTGCTTGTCCAGCTTATAATGGCAAGTTAAGGTGGAGAGGAAAGCCAAAGTTGCAGCCTTGCAGTTCTTCCACTGGTGCCTGACCACTAATGCTACAGTAGTGACGGCAACCCATGTATAGCACACCAACACTATGGAAGCAACAGGCAGCCAATGGAATTCATAGTCCAAGATAATGCCTGCCTTTACACTTCTGACTAGAATGATTTCCAAAATATGTTTGCCCAGTGAGACCAGGTGAAAAGATAGATACAAACAAGAACAGTCAGTGGTGTGAAATTCCAAGCTCTATTAGGTATAGATATGCAGAACTCTATGGACATCCAGCTTATGGCACTGCTTAAGGGTTTGGGGTAGGGGAAAGAAAGACAAATTCTTGAGACCTGTGAGAGATAGTATTGACATTTGGAATAAAGAATGGGTCTGACTGGGCAGTAAATCTAGGGCATTTTATGGGTCAAGCACCATGGATGAGATACAGAAATTATGGGTATAAGAATATTGAAGGTTGAATCTGAGGAAAAACAATTCAAAGGAACAAACTCAATCACAGAAATAAGTTATTTTAGTGGAACAAACATGAAATATGCATTTTAACTATATTAGATTTTAGTTAGACTTGTATTTTGCTTTGCTGTGGAGCCATGTGGTACTTCTCATAGGATTATAGGCCATTTATGCAATTAATATTAATGTACTGTGTCTGGAAATAATGAGCATCAAGCTATGTGAGACCCAGCTGAGCTCTGAGCAGGAGCAGGAGACAGAGGGGTGAGTGGTTTTTTACTTGCTTTCAGCTGAGAGGATTCAGCTGAGGATTTTGGTGGGAGAACTGGTCTGGGAGTATGGGGAAGCGCTTGGAGTTTTTGCAGATTCCTGGCTGCTTGAGAGAGGGAGAGGAAAGGGCATTGTTTGACTGTGATTGACTGCAATTGAGAGGAAAAGGAAGGAGCATTCTTTTGCATGTGATTGAGTGCCTGGGTGCATTTGAATAGCTGCTGCCAGCCCTCTGCTGGGGGAGGCCTCTATTTAAGGAAACACCTGGCCAGAGGCAGAGGAGACCCAGCTGAGCTCTGAGCAGGAGCAGGAGCAGGAGACAGAGGGGTGAGTGGTTTTTTATTTGCTTTCAGCGGAGAGGATCCAGCTGAGGATTTTGGTGGGAGAACTGGTCTGGGAGTGTGTGGAAGCGCTTGGAGTTTTTGCAGATTCCTGGCTGCTTGAGAGAGGAAAGGGCATTGTTTGACTGTGATTGACTGCAATTGAGAGGAAAAGGAAGGGGCATTGTTTTGCATGTGATTGAGTGCCTGGGTGCATTTGAATAGCTGCTGCCAGCACTCTGCTGGGGGAGGCCTCTATTTAAGGAAGCACCTTGCCAGAGGCACGAGCCTCTGGCACGAGCCGAAGGGCGAGCTAAAGGGCTCTTTGCCCGTGGCTCTTAGCCCAGAGACTCTTGGACTAGGGGCTCTGTGAGACGCCCAAAAAGAGGCAGAAAGTGAAAACCCTAGGCTCTTTGTTTTCCCCATAAAGTAATTTGACTTTGACAAGAAAAAACACATAAATACAAAGGGATTTAAAAGGGGGCTTACATTTACTTATTTTAAAAGAATTATGAAGCCAGAATGCCAGCAAGGGGTTGGGGGCTATCCAGTGTTTTGCACAGAGTGTCACATGTATGACTATCTGCCCACTGGGCAGAAGTCCTGGGTGTGTGCTCGGTGCAAGGAGCTCCTGGTTCTCAGGGAACGTGTGTGCTCCCTTGAGGCCAAGGTGGCTGACCTGGAGAAGCAGAGACAGTCAGCTAGGCGCACAGAAAAGACTCTCGGGGACTTGTTAGCTACGTCCCACTCTGGATCTGGCAGCCCCGCTGCTGTCAGGGAGCATGAGGGTCTAGGGGAAACAGGGCACCGTGCTGAGGATAAGGGGAATGTGCCCTCAGAAGGGACCTCTTCCCCAGCTGGTGAGCGGGTATCCTTTTGCACCAAGGAACCATCCCTGGGCAGGGTGGGAGGGGGGCTCTTGGTAGTGGGTGATTCGATCCTTAGGCAGGTAGACAGCTGGGTGGCGAACCCGCGTACTGACCGTATGGTGACTTGCCTGCCTGGTGCAAAGGTAGCGGACATTACGCGTGTTTTAGATAGGCTGGTAGATAGTGCTGGGGAGGAGCCAGTGGTCGTGGTGCATGTCGGCACCAACGATGTGGGGAAATGCAGTCGTGAGGTCCTGGAGGAGAAATTTAGGCTGCTGGGCAGGAAACTCAAGGCCAGGACCTCCAAGGTAGCCTTCTCAGAAGTGCTACCTGTTCCACGCGCAGGGCCGGAGAGACAGGCACAGATCAGGAGTCTCAATGCGTGGATGAGACGATGGTGTAGAGGGGAAGGGTTCAGGTTTGTTAGGCACTGGGATTCTTTTTGGAACAAGAGGGAGCTGTACAGGCGAGACGGTCTCCACTTGTCCCGAGAAGGAACCAGGCTGCTGGCGCTTAAAATCAAAAAGGTGGCAGAGCAGTTTTTAAACTGAATATTGGGGGAAAGCCGACAGGAGATGAAAAGTCTCTGGTTCGGGTTGGCTCATCTCAGAGAGATGAGGGGGTACCTGTTGCTTTTCTACAGGGAGGTGGATTGAAATTGTCCACTGAGACCATGGCTAGTGACATGGACTGCCTGACAAGGTCTCGAGATTGCAAGAGGAAGGTGGCAGGCTTAACCAGTATGGGAAATTACAGCTGTTTCTATACAAATGCTCGAAGTGTCCGAGGTAAAATCGGGGAGTTGGAGTGCTTGGTGTCAGAGGGAAAAATAGACATTGTGGGTATTTCAGAAACTTGGTGGGATGAGGAAAATCAGTGGGATACGGTGATTCCCGGTTATATATTATATCGGAAGGATAGGGGGGGAAGGGTTGGAGGTGGGGTGGCTCTGTATGTCAGAGAGGGTATAAAGTCCAGAAAGATCGAGAGGCTAAGAGAATTGGATTCGCTTCTTGAAGTTCTGTGGGTTGAAATAGGGGGGCCAAAAGGAAACTTAACACTGGGAGTTTGTTATCGCCCACCGGATCAAAAGATAGAGGAGGATTATAAAATGATGAATGAATTAAAGATAGCAGCTAGACAAAAACACTGTGTCGTAATAGGTGATTTTAACTACCCACACATTGATTGGGTCAATATGTGTTCTAGTCGAGAGAAAGAGATTGAGTTTCTAGACACTCTAAATGACTGTGCTATGGAGCAGATGGTCATGGAACCTACCAGGGGAGAGGCGATCCTTGATTTGGTCCTAAGTAACACTCAAGACCTGGTGAGAGATGTAAAAGTGATTGCACCGCTTGGGAACAGTGATCATAATGTTGTTGAGTTCAACATTTGTACAAATAGGGAATTGGCCAAAAAGACTCACACAACCACTTTTAACTTTAAAAGGGGTAATTTTTCTGATATGAGGGGACATGTGGGGAGGAAACTGAAGGGAAAAGTAGAAAGGGTCAAAACCATTGGGGAAGCTTGGAAACTGTTTAAAACTACAATTCTAGAAGCTCAAATAAAATATATTCCGCAGGTTAGGAAAGGCACAAACAGGTATAAGAAAAAGCCTACATGGTTAACAAACAAAGTAATGGAAGCTGTAAAAGGTAAAAAGGATTCCTTTAAGCGGTGGAAAGCTAGTCACAGTGAGGCTGATAAAACAGAACACAGGCTATGGCAAATAAAATGCAAGTCTGTGGTCAGGCATGCAAAAAGGGAATATGAGGAGCATATAGCAAAAAATGTAAAGACCAACAATAAAACTTTCTTCAAATACATTAGAAACAGGAAACCAGCCAGGGAGGCAGTGGGGCCCTTGGATGACCAAGGGGTAAAAGGAGTACTGAAGGATGATAGGGAAATGGCTGAGAAGCTAAATGCATTTTTTGCCTCCGTCTTCACTGTGGAAGATGAGAGGTGCTTGCCCACTCCAGAGCCGCTGAGTTCGGGAGGGGTGTTGAAAGACCTGAGTCAGATTGAGGTGACGAGAGAGGAGGTCCTAAAACTGATAAACAACTTAAAAACTGATAAATCACCAGGCCCAGATGGCATACATCCAAGAGTTCTGAAAGAACTCAATTGTGAACTTGTGGATCTCCTGACAAAAATATGTAATCTCTCCTTAAAATCAGCCTCCATTCCTGAGGACTGGAAGGTAGCTAATGTCACTCCCATCTTTAAAAAGGGTTCCAGAGGAGATCCGGGAAATTACAGGCCTGTCAGTCTGACGTCGATACCGGGTAAATTGGTGGAAACCATTATTAAGGAAAGAATTAGTAGGCACATAGATGAACAAAACCTATTGAGGCAGACTCAACATGGGTTCTGTAAGGGAAGATCTTGTCTCACTAACCTGTTAATGTTCTTTGAGGGGGTGAACAAACATGTGGACAAGGGGGATCCAATAGATATTGTTTACCTTGACTTCCAGAAAGCTTTTGATAAAGTTCCTCATCAAAGGCTCCTAAGCAAGCTCAAAAATCATGGGATAAAAGGACAAGTCCTTTTATGGATCAAAAACTGGCTAATTAATAGAAAACAGAGAGTGAGTATAAATGGGCAGTTCTCCCAGTGGAGGGGTGTAAGCAGTGGGGTACCACAGGGATCAGTACTTGGTCCACTGCTTTTTAACTTGTTCATTAATGATTTGGAGTTGGGAGTAAGCAGTGAAGTGGCTAAATTTGCGGATGATACGAAGTTGTTCAGGGTGGTGAAAACCAGTGAGGATTGTGAGGCACTCCAAAGGGATCTGTCAATTTTGGGCGAGTGGGCGTCAACATGGCAAATGGGGTTCAATGTGGCCAAGTGCAAGGTGATGCACATTGGAGCCAAAAATCCTAACTATAAATACACGTTGATGGGGTCTGAACTGGCAGAGACAGATCAAGAGAGAGATCTTGGAGTTGTAGTAGATAACTCACTGAAAATGTCGAGACAGTGTGTGACTGCAATAAAGAAGGCCAATGCTATGCTGGGGATTATTAGGAAGGGTATTGTAAACAGATCAGCCAATATCATAATGCCGCTATATAGATCAATGGTGCGACCTCATCTGGAATACTGTGTGCAATTCTGGTCACCACACCTTAAAAAGGATATTATAGCTTTGGAAAAAGTGCAGAAAAGAGCAACTCGAATGATAAAAGGGTTGGAACACTTTCCCTATGAGGGAAGGTTAAGGCGCTTAGGTCTCTTTCGCTTGGAGAAACGACGACTGAGGGGTGACATGATTGAGGTTTATAAGATTATGCATGGGAAAGAGCAGGTAGAGAAAGAGGTACTTTTCTCCCTTTCTCACAATACAAGAATCCGTGGGCACTCCATGAAATTACTGAGCGGTCGGGTTAGAACGGATAAAAGGAAGTACTTCTTCACCCAAAGAGTGATTAACACTTGGAATTCACTGCCACAGGAAGTGGTGGCGGCTTCAAGCATGGACGGCTTCAAAAGGGAATTAGATAAGCATATGGAGCAGAGGTCCATCAGTGGCTATTAGCCACAAGGTATAGATAGGGACTCTGGGGCAAGTGATGCTCTGTCATCTTGGTGCTTGGGGGGGGGTCAACAGTGGGAGGGCTTCTAATGTCCTGGCCCCACTGGTGGACCTCCTGATGGCACTGGTATTTCTGGCCACTGTGGGATACTGAGTGTTGGACTGGATGGGCCTTTGGCCTGATCCAACATTGGCATCTCTTATGTTCTTATGTTCTTATGTATGGGATGTGAGATTTCAATAAGAAAAGTTAAGTGGTAAACATATTTTTGTAATTTAGATTTAAATTATCCATTAGTTATTTAAGTAAGATTATGTCAGTTCAAACCACTGGCCTACTGACCAATCAAAAAGAGTTCCTCCATAGAGGGTGTTCAAGAAGTGAAGAGCTTTGGATGGAAGACATAAAGGATAGAGCTTGGTCAGATTGATTGCAAGCTAATTTCATTTCTACAAGGTCAACAAAGCTCTTAGAGTGCTACAGAACTGACTGTTTGGAACAACTATTGAGATTTATTATTGAAAATCATTTTCAAAGCTAAAATAAACAGAATAAGTGAGGATGAATGTACAGCCCTCAGATCCCTCTGACTAGGTCCTCGTCCCCCCCCCCAAATCACCCTTCCATTCTATTGTTGCCCTACAATTAGGACAACATTTACGAAGATTTCCAGAAGCATAAATTCAATGAAAATAGTCTTTACATCAATGTACAGGAATATCACATTATATCATTTCTGTTAAACTGGAATTCAAACATATAACAGATCAAGTTCCAAAAATTAAATGTGTGTCAGACCCCTAGCTTTTCGATTGCCCCACTGCTGGACCTCCTGATGGCACATGGTATTTTTGGCCACTGTGTGACAGAGTGTTGGACTAGACGGGACATTGATCTGATCCAGCACTGGCTTCTCATACGCTTATTTCAGTTTCTACTTTATTACTATTCCATCCTTTCACTCTATGACAAATTGGCGTTGTGCAGCCCCATGGTTACCACTTTATACATCTTAACATGGAACACTGTGAACTCTTCTCTTATTGAAAAGTAGTTGAAGGGCTGTCATACAGAGGATGGTGCAGAGTTGTTTTCTGTTGCTCAGGAAGGTCAGTCCAGAACCAAGGGGTTGAAATTAAATCAAGAGAGTTTTCAGCTACATATTAGGAAGAACTTCCTGACAGAGAGGTTCCTCAGTGGAACAGGCTTCCTCAGGAGGTGGTGGGCTCTCCTTCTTTGGAGGTTTTCAAACAGAGGCTAGATGGCCAACTGACAGCAATGCTGATTCTGTGAATTTAAGCAGATCATGAGAGGGAGGGCAGAAAAGGCTGCATCAGTGCTTAGTTCTCATGGCCCTTTCTTACATGCCAAGGGAAATGCTGATTTGGGGTCAGGAAGCAATTTTCTCCAGGCCAATTTAGCAAGGGATCCTGGAGAGGGGGGGTTGCCTTCTTCTGGGCATAGAGCAGGGGTCACTGGTGGTGGTGGGGAGGTATTTGTGAATTTCCTATGTTGTGCATGGGGTTATACTAGATGACCTAGAGATCCCTTTCAACTCTATAATTCTATGATTACCAATAATTACTGACTCTGACAGCCAGCGTCCATTCTATGAAAGCCTAAATGTTCAGGAGCTGATGACAAGCCTCAGTATTTTCACAAATAATGTTATGATCACTGTTAGTACATATTCTGCACTGGACAGCAAGCTATCTACTATAACCACTGGGCATTCTGGTACAACCCCCACTAAATATTTTGATGCACTATAAAGTTACCTACAAGGCAACTACGGGCAACACAGCATCGACCACCCTCTCCTCTATCATCAACACTTAAAAAGGGAAATGATAGAAAACAAACCCTGGACTTGAACTTCATGATCTTGTATTTTTCTGCAATCTTGTCATTAAATTCTTGATAGACATCCATCATGGTCACAGAACTTTTTGTCTCTTTACCAGAAGATAAATCGATCCGCTTTAAGCAGCAAAGAAATTTAACAAATGTTATCCATTCAGTTTGTTTTTGTAAAGTCAGAAAAAATGTATACACTGTATGTTGGATCTATTACTTATATAGCAGTTACAAAGCAACTTAATAAGCCAAAGACAGGTGACTGCCCAACAAGCTTGCAATCTGAATTTAAACAGGCAAGAGTTAAGGGAGAGACAACAAAGGATGAATGCAAGCAAACACAGTTTCATACATCTGGGTTTAATTTTATTTGGGGATGAGGACTAAGAGGTTAAGCTACAAAGGCTTCACAGAACCACAAAAGACCACCACAATAAGTATTCTGAGACTTTATGCCTAAAGTTTTAGGGATATTATACAAGACTGATTTATGAATGTGAAAACTGGATAGAAGTCTTATTACTCCCAATTCTTTTTTGATTTCACAGTCTTCATGTATCATTTGTGTCATTACTTACTCCTAATTCATTACGTTAAGACATACCGACTCACGTGGCAGGAGATAAATAGTTCTCTCAATATTTTTTGCTGCCACACAGCAGCTAACGTAGGTCTTTGCAGATTCAATCCACACTTTACCGAAGAGAAATATAACCCCTAAGATGGGAGAGAAGGTGAAGACAGAGACAATGTGCATTAATCACGACAGCTTAGCACAGCTGCTAATGGAAAGCTGCAATACTAAGAATTACTGAATAAACACACTAATTCACCCATGGGAGCAATATGATTTCCAATTTGTAGGCTCTAATTGACAGCTCCATCTGCTGAAAGTCAGTACTCCACAGTCAAGTGATTGCTTTGAAAATCTTGTACAACAGAGACATGCATCACAATAGCACCCAAGCATTAAATGCCACCTTTTTATACTTAAAGGGCTTGAAATACACTCCCCCCCAACTTATTCCGTATTCTCCTTCCTCCCCCTTTTCATCTAATTACTCTGACATGGAGATGAAGCAGGTAAACTGAAACTGGCATCATAAATTTTCTTTTCTTGTTCTTCCTATCAGTTTGATATTCTTTGTTTTGATTTGTATTGTGATGGCAGCCTAGAAAAGGAAGTCACAAGTCTCCAAATCTTTGATAAGGATCAGAGTGTTTCAACAATTTGTATAAGACCAGAATCTTCATGAGACACCACCACAGGTTAACACACACACCTTTGTGATAGCAAAAGTATGTCAAGATTAAGAAACTAAAGCAGTTAATGAATATGAGGAAGAGTGTCCAATTAAACACAGAGTTCTGTGACCTTGGAGCCAGTGATATTTAATATCATATGGAATTAAATGCAGCTATCTCTTGACAATCCAAGGCTTCAGAAGAACTTCTGCAAGATCATCAACACAAATTCATCACTAATAGTTAATGTGATGCCTCTCACACTTGACAGCAGGGACCATGCAGACAAGGTATGGGTTTCTGCAAAACTGTGCAACTCTGCCAGGAGTATGCAAACTAAAATAGGAGGAACACATCCCAATCAATGCTCTCTCTAAGCTGTGGAGTCTTGTGAGCAAAAATTCTACTTGGTGAGCGACTGGCATTAAAGTTGTGAGCAAGTGATTTGGCTACTGCATCAGTTAGTTTGCTCTGGAGCCCCATCCTTCCTGAGCGAAGACAGAAATGTGTGAGCCAGAGGCTAAAAAACTGTGAGCTAGCACACACTAATTCAGCTTAGAGGGAACATTGAGCCCAATCCTCCCAAAACCATCACAAACAATACAGGAAAAGTGAGGTAGATAACCTCCCTCTTGCAGTGTACCTTGGCTAAATGAGGAGGTAGTAGACCTGCAGTACTCAGGGCACTGCTTCTAGTGCATGGGATTACTGAGGTTAAAGACAGGAAGCTTCTCATCTGGACTCCAAGATTAGCAGCACCATGGTATTGCACCGAGGGGGGGGGGGGTGTTTACTAATCATTCAAATGCCCTATGATTCTTCACAAGCACCCAAACTTACCCTGTACCTTTCCTGCCACACAGAGGTAAAAAGCAAATTAGCAGAGAAAATAAGCAGCCAAGTTCAAAGATAGGCCTGTACTAGCTGATGATTGCATCATTTGTACCAGAATTTTGCAGTTTTAACAAAAATTCAAGAGCTGTGGGTGAGTGCAGGAAATTTAGCCTTCTTCCCCCCCCCCTTGTTTATCCTGGTACTATGTAAGGATATTGAATTTATATTATATTATGATATGTATTGTTGTTCAGTTCCAGAAAAATTTATGCCTGAAGAAGATTTGTTCGAAACACGCAGGTTATGCTCGGGAGGCGTGTTGCTAGGCCTGCTTGCTAGCTGAATCACCTCATGGGAAAATACATCTACTAGGCTTGCTTGCTAAGCTGAATCATCACAGTGAGAAACACAAGCTGCCTGCTAGCTTTACCTGATGGATCATCACTTGGGAAATGTACAATAGGTTGCTGCATTGTTCAGTACAAATAACTGTACATTGGTATTTATCCTCCATCAGGAAGAAGACAGTTGGACTCTTCATGTTATATAACTTAGTTTGAAAGTGTTTGAAATGTGATGTTGTAGTTTGAAAGTGTTTACAATACACTAGAGTTGATGTTGTGTATAAAAAGCAAATATATTTTGCTATAAGTACATGTGAATATTGTGTTTATTATTTCAACACAGTGTTTTCTGTGTTTATCTAAGTTCAAAGATAAGCCTGTATTAGCTGATGATTGCATCATTTGTACCAGAATTGTGCAGTTTTAACAAAAATGTTACCTGATGTACAAAGTCAAGGGATTAAACTATTTGCAGCCTTTATCTATAGCCGTTCAGTCAGCATGGATATATGAATTTTACTCTTCCCAGTTACATAAGTCCTCTGTGTAATACTGTTCATGCCTCATTTGCTGTAACGATCATGATTCTCAAACAAAAAAGTAATGTCAAAATTTATTTTTCTCTACATTACTAATTGAAACCAGGTGCAGTCTTTATTATTCATCCTTGAAAAGTTATGATGACAGGATCTCTTCTTGTAATCAAGGAACAGAAGTCTTTTCATAATTATGCACCATTCAGAAACCACCATACAGAATCCAATATAAAAGTAAAACACTATGCAAGGGGCTTTGAGGGATAAAGCTTTTTCCCCATATTAGTCACTGATTTCACTAGAGCTTCAGAGATTACTTACTATCATAGTACTGTTGTGTATAGTCAGCACACTGAAAGGCAGTATCATATTTAAATCCCTTCCCAAGACATAAAGGAACATTAATTGCAAAAAATCACTTAGGCTACAGAACTGAAACATTTGCCATTAACCTCCATTTTACCCATTCCTGAATTTGACATTAAGCTAGATTACAGTGAAGATTAAGAAATAAAATTTCTTAATATGGAACTTCTACTGGAACTCTCTTGGCTGTGCGTAGATTATTATTGTAACAATTAAATAGTCCCACAGTTGTTTTACATCAGCAGCATAGCTCCTCTCATGAGCCATTTCTTAACCAACAATTCATCCTCTCTTAAAGCTGCTTTGTACCATGAACGCTGTTCTGGCCTAAGCCTATCCAATTATAAAGCACAGACACTCAACAACAAAGAAAAATTAAAGGACACAGGGACTCCTTAAGCACAATGTTACTTTGTAATTTCACACAAGCATATGGAGGCAGAGAATAGATTTCATACATACACATACCTGGCTGATTATACTGATCTTCATAAGCATCAAGCCAATAGAACCTGAAGACCTGCTGCCCATCTTCTCCAGTTACTAGTGGAAGTTCACTAGAATCTACTTGAATTTCTGAAACTAATTGCCCATCATCATTTTCAGTGATTTTGTCCCAACAGGAAGTACCAGAGAGGCAAGAGCTTCTGAAAAACAATCCATGGATAATTTTTAAAAAGGTAAGAGTATTTGAAATGGCTACTAATTCAAGGGACCCTCTTTTTTTCAGAAGTAAGAACAATGAAGGTTCTTTATATGCAAGTTTAATGCAAGTCAGTTAACATATTGAGAAGTTTCTGCATGAGGCCTTTATTTACAGCGAAGTTTCCCACACAGACAACAACCTTAGTAAAAAGTGAGGAATATAGCCAAACAAGAAACTCCAGCAGTTTTCTGACACAAAATACAAGCCTGCTTGCATAGAGTCACTTGCCTTATTTTTTCATCTTCCAACTTTAGCTCATCCTTCAGGGATGTAACTTTTTCTGCTACAGTTCCTACATCCTCCATAGATTCACTGAAGTCTTCATCATCAAAATCCATAATAGCTTGTTCATTTTCTGTAATTATTGTGTAGAGAGACTGATGAGAGGGGTTTAACATACCAAATTAGAGAAATGCTGCAGTACAGTGAAACATAATATCAAATACTAAACAATAAACTCAGTTACTAACTGAACAATTAACTTTTTTTCTTTTTATCTGCCTTTTCTGTTATATGACATAACTATGTCCTGGAAAACTGAGCTTTCTAGTCTCTCATCGTAACTCACCACCTCACTTCTGGGGGAGGCTACCAAGCATCTGACATTGTGGGCTCTAACTCAGAAAAGCTCATGCCATAATAAGTTAGTCTTTAAGATTCCACAAGACCTTTATTTTGGCTACAACAGACCAACACAGCTACCTTCTCAAATTCGTCAAAATATCATGAATACCTTTAGTAACTTCCTCTTGTTTAACTTTTACCAGTTCTCCATTTTCCACAATTTGAATTCCATTTTCAGGATCACCAACTGCTTCTTTGACTGTCTGTGGCCTTGATGTATAGCTTGAATGATTGGATTGAAATGAATTCAATGAAGAAACTTCCTTTTTGACAGGAGTAACAGTTTTTGCTACAGAAGTTCTCTATAAGTACAAGCAAGTTTTAATTACACCTGATCATCAGCAATATGGCTTATACTTACTATGCATTTCAATTATGTACAGTGTAATCCCATGCAGCATCCCATGCAATCAATGGGCTTTGTCTAGAGTAATTCTGCACAGGATTCCACCATGGTGGTTTTACAAGCAGCCTGTTTCAGCAGTGAACCAAATTAACCCTTTTTAACCACTTCTTTGCTAATATTTGCATACAAAACTACATACTACTCCAACAGAGAAATTAATGTTGTGCTCCTGCCTATATTTCTTTATATTGTGCAAAGGGCACACAAATCTACAGCACTATGGGCTGGGTTTAGCCAACTATGTCACCCAATTCCTTTACTTGCTACAGTCCCCATCCCATAAGACTTTTGACCATGCATATCCCCTGAATCCTAGCATAACTTTTTTTAGTGGTCACTGGGGACCCCTCTTTTTCATTAACAGAAAAGTTAGTTGAAAAGGAAGCTCTTAGTGGAAACAGCATGCCTATTTAAGTTGAGTCAGTGTACAAATGCTGTTTCACTGGAGAGTTAGCCAAACTGAGGATATGGAACTAAATAAAAAAATACTGTGTTAAGATTACTATTTTCTACTTGTTTGCATAGCAACACATCAAATTATGTTAAATATCAAAAGGAAAAAGAAAGTTTTTAAACAAATGATATTAAAATCAAGAAATATTAAGTCTGGTGGTTTGTTTTGGAAATATTACCTTGGAGACTTCAGATTGTACAGAAAAAGGATTTAGTGATGTTCCAGAAAGTCTTTTCTTTTTTGGCATTATAACTGGTGGTGGTGCTATATGAAC